>NC_086227.1:8025000-8325000 GCF_036321145.2 Pelmatolapia mariae
AGAGACATTCTTGATAAAAAAAAAAAAAAAAAAAATTCCTGCCATCTACCAGGATGATAAAGATGGGTGGACTTTTCAGCTAGACACTGATCCCAAACACACATCCCAGGAAACTCTCAGTTGGTTTCAAAGAAAGAAAAAGCTGCTAGAATGGCCCTGCCAATCACCAGACCTGAATCCAACTGAAAATCTATGGAAATAACTAAAGCTCAGAGTTCACAGAAGGGCCCCCAGAATAATAATAATAATAATAATAATAACTTTATTTATAAAGCGCTTTCAAACAAAGTGCTGTACAGCTATTTGAAACTAAAAACATAAATAAATAAAAGTGATACATAGCAATACAAATAAAAAACACAATACAAGTTAAAAACAGTAAGAATTTAAAAACTAGAAGTCATAGAATTAAGACATGTAAGATAGGGTGAACAAATGTGTCTTCAGCTTAGTTTTAAAAACCTCCACAGAGCATTCCTGCCTAATATCTTGAGGGAGGTTGTTCCACAGAAACGGGGCACGAAAAGAAAAATCACGCTCTCCAATTGTCTTTTTTCTGGCTCTAGGAACCTTTAGAAGGCCAGAGTCCTGAGATCGTAGAGCACGGGATGGAACATAAAGGTGTAAAAGGTCGGAGAGGTATGAAGGTGCCAATCCATTTAAAGCCTTGTAGGTGAGCAGCAGGACCTTAAAATCTGCTGGAACCTGACAAGATAGCCAATGAAGAGATCTTAGTACAGGGGTAATGTGCTCAAATTTCCCAGTTCTTGTTAAAATGCGAGCAGCTGCATTTTGCACCATCTGTAGACCTCTAAAACTTTTCTTTGGTAGCCCAGAAAGAAGAGCATTACAATAATCAATACGTGAAGACACAAATGCATGGACAAGAACCTCTGCATTGTCGCTTGACAAAACTTGTCTGATTCTGGCTATGTTCCTCAAATGATAAAAGGCATTCTTTGTTATCTCTTTTACATGAGACTCGAAGGAGAGCACCATGTCGAATGTGTAATCTGTATATGTATATACTATATATATAATGTTCTTCCTCTCCCTCCCCCATTTTTGCACATGTCGAGGAGCGTGTCAGATTACATTTCACTGTGTGTTATACTTGTATAACTATGCATGTGACAAATAAAGAACCTTGAACCACACGCCCAAGTTTTTTACCTTGTCCCTGCAATTTATGACATTGTCATCAATTTTCAAGATGAAATTTTGGGACAAGTGCTGAAATTTTTGTGGTCCAATGACCATCAACTCTGTCTTATCAGTATTTAGGAGCAAGAAATTATCCGATAACCAGCCCCTAATTGCACATAGACAAGATTCTAGTTTAGAGACTTCAGCACAATTTCCAATGGTTAGAGGAACATAAAGCTGCAGGTCATCAGTGTAACAATGAAAGGTTACATTAAAAGAACGTAAAAGAAGACCAAGAGGCAGCAGATACATAGAAAACAGCAATAGAAAACAGAACCTTCAGGATTTGAAGACTGTGGAAGAAATCACACCTGAGCAATGCATGCAACTACTTTCTCCAGGTGTCTTAAAGCTGTCATTGCCAACAAAGGCTTTTGTAGCACTTTTAAAAATATATTTACTTAGAAAATTGGAGATGTGTTCAATACTCATTTTATGTGCTGTAAATAAAGATCATAGAACTTTGGCTGTAAAAGAAAACTTGTTTTGAGATCATGCCAATTTCATCTGTTTTTAGTACAGAGATGGTCTCCAGCCTGGTTTGTAAACCGTGAGGTAACTGAAAGAAAATGGGAAGCAGCTGAATAGGAAAGAACATGCATAGATTCCAGTCGTGATACATATTAACATGCGTGTTTAGTATAAAAGTATGAAATGCAGTTGCCTAAATTTTTTAACCACAGTCACACAGACCTAATGCAGACTTAATGCAGCATTAATTTGTGTGTGTTTGTGTGTGTAAAATAATGGATGTAGCTTCCAGGTACAAAACCCCCCCAAAACTAACCAAATGTGACGTACCTAAAGCCTGTATTCAGTCTGAAGGCCACCAGATGGCATTAGCTGTGGTTACAAAAATAATTTGGGTACTATTGAAGTCTACGAGAAAACAGCTTTCTGACTTTACCACTGTAAACACTTTTCTGCTACGTTTATGGTCTCAGTCACTCGCTTTTGGTTATTGAATAAAAAATTAAGTCTATTTTGTAAGTCTTGGTCATCGGTCACCTCAAGACGCTTTATATTGTAAGGCAAAGACCCTACAATAATACAGAGAACCCCCCCAACAATTAGACGGCCTCCTATGAGCAAGCCCTTGGTGACAGTGGGAAGGAAAAACTGAACCAGGCTCAGGGAGCAGCAACCACCTGCTGCAACCAGTTGGAGGTAAGGTGAGGGGAGTCATGTCATTACAAATTATACAGACAATATACCTACACCTAGAGTGAAGCATTTCCAGAAAGAAGTGAAATGCTGTCATTTGTACTTGGTGTGGCTACACTGCTCTGTCATCACTAACAGAGTGAATCGTGTTGCTCTTAGAGCTACTAAATCCTGACCAACTGTTACCCCTGTAATCTAGGAAAGAGAGAATGTTTCAGAGTTGGTTGACTCTATACAGTGTTTGTTAGAGCTGTGAAAACAAGAGAAACAGCATTTACTGCAAGATTACTAGCTATTGCATTAGCTTTTTGAGCAAGCTGCAGCCTATTAAAAGTCACTTAACTGAGGCATTATCCTTACTTAGTGGACCAGGGACATGTAGTTACTTCTCTGGGAAGGTAAACACCAAGTTAGTGTGCAGATTACAGTGAATAATCTTCACTGACTGGCTTTTAACTTGTTATAGGCCCATCATATGCAGCATAATACAATTTTATTGTCTTACTAATAGCCCGGGATAACTTTTAACACATGTTCACCGATGGCTTCTTGTTTCTTAAAGTTTTCTTGTCAGGCAAACCTAAATACTGAAACCTTATTGTCCTGTGTGAATCCTTGAGACTGAAATAGACCAGTGTCTCCATGTATTTTTTATTATTGGTCATTAACATTGCAGATGTATAAGTTAGGGAGGTGTGGTAGTTGATGTTGGAAGGACATGCAAAGCGGCCGGCCGTGTGGCAGTGTTGTTGGTGTGGGGGTCAGTAATTTTGGAGCATTGTTGATGATAAAAACAAGGTGTGACTGCTTTCAGGCATCTCTCTCTTATGTCCTCCTTCCTTCAAGTGAACCAGTGTCCCGTGAAATTGGGCTCTAAATTACGAGACTAGTGTGCTCTGTGCAAGGGGTTTAAAAACGACTCGCTCTGCAGCTAAGGACATTGACTGGACCACAACAGTCAGCAAACAGGCGATCTGCAGGCCTGACTTTGGTTTGAGACTGGTGTAGTGTTGATAAAAGGAAACAATCTCTCTGTTTATCTCCTTGTGGAGGATGTGACGGTTATATCTGTTTCATCGCTGTCATCATTATCAGCGTCGGCCCATGACAGAGATGGTGACGATTTTGGAGTTCCAGTTATAAATCAGAGCTGTTTCCCTGTTTGTCTTTCCCCCCCTCTCCTCCCTCCAGCGAGAGATTGTCTTTATTTGAATAATAAGGCTCTTATCTCAGTGAGTTGCTATTGTGCTGGCCACTGCATTTCCTCAGTATCACTCTGTCTTCTTCCCCTCTGTTTTGTCCTTAATCATACATGCCTACCAACCCACACACACACACAACGCTCATTCACTTTTTATCTTCTGTCCTGGACCTCACCTCTCCTTGTCCCTCTTTCCCTCCACTGAAGGTAATATAGAGATACTGGATTCTTAAACATAAATCAGGCTGTTTTTTCCAGAAGTTTTTCCATCATATTGAGTTCACACTACAGATTTAATCAGCTGTCTCACTTATAGAGGACTGTTCACTATAGTGCTAGCAAGCCATTTCTGAAATATTAAACTGCCCATAAGTTAAATCACAGCACAGTTGAACTTGCTAAAAGACAAACTCAGGCATGTAAGCCTTAAAATGTTGAGCCTAAAATACAGATCTGAAAGCACTCATGGGTGTCTTCATTCCTGAGAAAGTCAGTCAATGTTTTGACAGCTTTGAAAAGACTGTCATGGATCATCAGTTACAGGATGTGCATGTACTGATTTGTCTCTGCCTCAACATCCCAGATGGAGATGTAACCTCCCCATATGTTTGAACCCGCCCAAATCATATGCTGAAAAATAACATACCGAAGTGGCCAGGCTTTTCTGATTGGTTGATCCTTTGGTTGGACTGGCAGTAGGTGGAAAAGGCCATTTGTCAGCAGTATCTGCCACTCAGGTCGAAGCCAACAAGATGTGGACAAAAATCTATTTCAGCATTAATGGAATAATACCACGGTTAATGTGCCACCTACCGGAGCAGAACACAAGGTCAACCCGAGGTCAAATCCATGGATGCTGGGTTGCAGATATCCCTTGATTCACAGTCATGGCCATGTCAGATTAAAAAAAAATAACCCTGCCTTGAACTCTTTGAGAAACATGTTCTAACCTCTTTTTTTGTTCATTAACCCCTAACTCTAACTTTAAGATGTTGGGATAGTGATGTGTATTTCCTCTCCTCCTAGGGTTACTTCTTGCTGTTTGAATCCATGTTGGACTCTGTCCTGTATGCCAGAGACCTCTACTTGGCTGACGGGGGCTCGGGTACGTCACATCTTCTGTTGTGTTAAGTCATCATTACAAGATCAAGACAGCAGAAAGGATGGTTACATTATAGCCAGTTGTTAGGCTAATGATAGGATTACATTGAGAAATGTTCTTCAGAGAAATGGGAGTGCATGCGAATGTGTTAATCACTCAAAACTGAGTGTGTGTGTGTGTGTGTGTAACTTTGTAATCCCTGTTTCAGACTGAGACCAAAGAGATGCAATTGAATTCACAGGCCAGTTTAATTTTACTGTGCACGTATCAGTGTCAGCCAGTTAATGGAAGTCATCAGTGGCTATTATATTAACAGGGATTGTTTGGATTGGTTTCCTTCTATTTTCTACTTATGTCAGATGGTACACATTGATGCAGAGTTTGGCCTCCAAACTTTCTATTTTTGCCCCAGTAGCAACTTGGTTAGGTGTTTTTAGGATATTTGGGTCAAAATGATTGGACCTTATAATGGAAACTACAGCTTGACACACATGGAAAGACCTCTCTCTCAGGTCACCCCATCCCTGCCAAAGTCCCAATTTAATGACATGTGCCAAATGTGAGGGAGCTAAAGAACGGTTCCACCACAGTGCCTTTAGTGGCTCTTGGGGAAATGAGAACGAGGTCTCACATGCACACACATGTACACACACAGAGGGACAGCCAGAATGACAGTACGTAAAGAGACAGATCTTTTAGTGGGAGAAATCAGACAAGTGAACGTTTGAAGTACGTGAAGCAAAGCTTAAAGGTCAAGATAACGTATGGTTCATCATGAGCCTTTCAACTCTTATGGTCATAGCACAAGCTGCTCTCATTGCCTCTACTGAACCATCGCTCCACCAGAACTGCAGAATGTCAAATGAAAACACTCAAAAACAAGAAAAACATCTGACAGCAACATGGACTTAAAGCAGTGGAGCACTTGAGTGTCTGTCTGTAATGTCATCAACAGGATATAAAATCCAAAGTTAACCTGAGGTAGCCTCATTTAGATTACTTGCATGTAACAGCAGCGTGATTAAGTGACTTTTATTTTCCCATAAATGCACTTCTCATAGTTCATTATCTCCTACACTTACCTACAGACAGCTCAATCAAGTTATTGCATGTTACTTTTGACAAAGTAATTCCAGCAGCATGTTCCTCCCTGCTCCCATTGTGGCTTCACTATTCCCAAAGGAGTTTTTAGGAGTTCATTGCTTAGATATAATAATAATGAATAATAAAACACGCCAGGAGGGACAAATGATGGTAATTATTTTTGTGTTACAAAAGTAATTCATGCTTCTTTTTCATTTTTGGCTCTCTCAGATATGTTTGATTTGATAAACTACAGTCTGATCAGCCTGGACAAGATTGTGAGCTAATGATTTACTCTGCTTTCTGCCTTTATGAAGCCGGGTTAGCGGTTCTTTCCCCGAAAACTGTAAATGAAGTCAGCAGAAGATTGCTAATAAATGGCTAATTTGGTATGCAGGGTGCCAGACACTAAAAAGAAGTTAGTTACCTGTGACAGTAATATGAGTGGAGCCTTCCCTCTGTGGTAAACATCCCCAAGGCAGTATTTGTGCAAATAAACACAGCAAATATTCTGTATAAGTACAGCTAGACAGCACCTTCAGTTTTTCAAATTTACCAGTGTTTGGCAATAGTAAAGTTGTTGTGTCACCTTAAATTGATCAACTTCTGTTCTCGAGTTTGTTTTAAGATTTTCAGTGTGTGTTCACATGTCTTAGCTGAGTTATTAGTCCAGCCCTGCAGCACTGCTGCTGTATGTGTGTTTAAGCTACATTAGAAGAGAGTTACAGCAGCTCCCTCATTCTCCCCACTACATTAACCTCCCCTTCATCCTTAAATGTGTCCCTGCTTGCCTGGCGCAGCACAGCGTCCAGGGAAAAGGGATCTGTTTTGTCCCATGCTCCCTCCCACACCGTCTTTCCCTCATTCACAGCCGACCAATGGGGGAGATGGTGAGAGAAGGAGAGAGAGGTGGGGGGGTAGGCATGAAGGGGGCATGAGAAATGGGCTGCGAGCAGTGAGTCGAGAAGGACGCAGATGTCAAAGCCATGAATCTGGGGACGCCCGTGTACCCCCCCCCCCCGGCACGTTTCTTTTTCAGCTATTCCACAATACCCCCTCCTTTGCCCATTCATCTCTCAGTCTTCATTTCTTTTTCAGTCTTTCTCTCAGACCATCAGTCCAGATTCTGCCCAATCAGCACCTCTCCCCTCACCTGGCCCTAACTCGGTTCAGTAATCAGAGTAAAATGAAGTGACAAGTCCATTGTTTACGTGCCTATGTGTTGGTGAAAATGTGTGTGCACAGTCATTAGGTATAGTGACACTCACAGGGTCACAGGCAGGCTTCAGCTAATAATGAGAAGCCATGAGATACCCATCACTGAGCTGTCACTATCCATTCACGCATTTTATAGCCTGGTGGGTCGAAGGTCATGTGAGACTGAACACAAACACGTATGGCAGAAAAAATGATTCAAATGTGATCATTTTAAATCTATAAATATCTTCTGTGCAAAAGTTTATGATATGCTTCACAGGAAAAACAAGGCCAGGTTTGTCACATTACACGTATATTACAATTAAACAATCCATTGCTTATAATATTTTATTCTTTACCCTTTCCTTTATTACATAAAGTACTTGATAAATTGATTTTGTTTCATGTTGTTTTTATGTTAAAAAAAATCTCAAAATATTGTCCTTTTTCCATCATTTCCAACTGCTGCTTCATTCTAGGGTTTTGCATTTCAAGACATAATAAAAAAAATCTTGTCATTACAGGTTCTAAAATGAGATACAGCTTGAGATGAACAGCAGCACAGGATATTGCGTGATTGTTGTGGTTACCCTGTTTCATCCAAGTTCAGCTGTCTGACAGATGGCTTCACATTTAACACTAGTACTGGTATACAGTGGAGTTCATGATCTAGTCACTGATTGCAAAATGCGTAGCTCCTGTGGCTGCAAACAAGCCCAAATCATCACCCCTCCACCACCATGCTTGACAGTGGTATGAGGTGTTTGTGTTGATATGCTGTGTTTGGTTTTCCCCAAGTGTGGCGCTGTGCATTTTGGCCAAACATCGTCACTTCGATCTCGTCTGTTCAAAGGACTTTGTTCCTGAAATCTTGTGGTTTGTTCAGATGCAAACCTAAGCTGTGCTACCATGTAGTTTTCAGAGAGAAGAGAAGTTTCTCTAAGAATTGCTCAGTTTGACCTTGGGGAGAATTTGGTGGGATGTCCACTCATGGCAAGAGAGGAACACATCTTGAATGTTTTTCAGTTGTGAATAATCTTTCTCACTATAAAACGATGGACTTGAAATTGTTTGTAAATGGCCTTATAGCCCCATTTGCTTCTCTAAGATCATTGCACTACATTTTTCCTCCTTGGCATTGTGTTGAATACTTCAGACGTACAAACCGAAAAACACCAAAACTTTGCTTTCAAAGAGCTGCTCACACTTGCCTATGATCAGTTAATCAAGCGCATTTGATTAGCGGCACCTCTCCATATAGAAATGATTCCTATAGAAATTGTGAAATAAAGAATACGTGATGTAATTCATGTTTTGCAGTCCATCTGAAGTCGTACTTATCTGATTTTAAGACCTGTTAAGAACCAGATTATTTTTTATTATGTCGTGATATATAAAACCTTAGAACTCAAAGAGTTTCTTTTTCCTGTGATTGTTCGTCATACAATTTTTTTAATCACTTTGTATTTGTTGCAGAGGAGAAATAAGTGACATGAAGATAATGTTAGTGTGATGTTTGTGTCCTTGGACGTGCGTTTGTGTGTCTGTGCGTGTGTGTCCCCTTGGCAAAGTCTAGTGCTGGACACGCCTACTGTAGCAGGGATTACCTCAAAGGTGACTTTGAGTACTTTGGTAGGCATTAATATGTCTGTCTGTGGAACAGCTATCCTGTACTAAAAACTCTTTACGGGTATATAGTTGACATCAAAACAAACCCCAGAGTATGACGATGGTTGTGATGTAAGAATGTATGTCCATCATGGCTTGAGTCACAAGGTGGTCTCTAGTTAGGTTCTAAACATTGTTTATTTTTTGGTTGTTTGCTATAGATGTCTTTAGCACAGGGGCTGATACTTGCATTACTAGTAGCAGGAGTAGTTTTATATCCTCATGAGTGTTTTAAACTCTAGTTTAGGCCCTAGGCCTCAGTGTTGACTAATGTTGCTTCACAGTAGGAACAGCAATGGCTTCAAGCATTTCAGCTCTAACTTAATCACCAAGCATATTAGTCATCCAAAGAAATTTATTCAGATGTGAAAATACAATGACAAGACATTAACTCATGTTTAATGCTCATTTTGTGATGCAGATAGTTCATTTGATAGACAGTGTTATATAATTATAATACATCTTATAAGAGGTTTTTTCCTCTTATAAAATGTATTATAGGCGGCAGGATATTGTAAAAAATTTGGAAAATAATTTAAAAAACGTGCTTATTTTTTATCAGTAATTATTTTGTGACAGTTAAAGTTTTGGGGTCATGCCACAATCTTAAATTGCCTCAAAAGGCTACCATTTCATATGTTTCTGTAACAATCCTCAATCTGCTTTTCCACAAGTAATGAATCAGTCGTAGTCTGGGATCACACCAATTTTAGTTTTTTCTCCCTCATTCTTTATCACCCAGCATAGTTATCAGTGTTGCTGCTGAATGAGAGAGAGAGAGAGAGAGAGAGAGAGCAGGCAAGTGCAGGCAGAGTAACACTATTATTGATGCTGTGGAACTTTCATTAGCACCTAAAGTAATGAAAGGGATAATGGACAGAAGGAAGTTGTTGGTTGGGTTTTTTGTTTTTTTGTCTTTGTGTCTGCTTGAAGGGGAAAATGAGTTAACGGTTTTTTTCCTCTTCTTTTGTAAAGTAATTTGTGCAGTAGAGAAACTTGACTCATTAAAACTTGGACTGTCAGGAGAGTGTCTCAAATCTCACAAGTTTAAGTCTTATTGGATGGTCATGCTTCCTATGCACAGTTTCTTGGTGGACAGCAGTAATATTTAGATGTTGGTGGACAGAAGTTATCCAGTGCACAATGCTAACTTCTTGACAAGATATTTCTTGTGAGAGCTCTGTGCACAGAACTGTGAGTGCAGTTTGAGTGCTGATACTTAATGGCGATAAAGCATTAGTACTTGACTTCTTTTATGTTTTCAAACTGATAAAGGGGAGTGAATTTCTACTAGATTCTACATTTTTGTGGGAAATGTTTCTGAAGAGTGGAGGCTAGCCATGGTTTTGGAATTGGATGTGTGTCCACACCCTTTGTCTTGAGCCATTTAGTATTAAAGTAAAGTGTGAAGAATGAAAGTAGGACAAAGTGGTAATCAGGCCAATGTTTTGTGCACATGTGATGGATACAGTCATTAAAGGAGCTTCATGAAATTGATGCAAAACTCCACACCCCCAGGATCTCAAGGCGTTCTCTGATTAAATTTGTTGAATAGTTTGTGAGTTATTAAATTTGCTGACATTAAGGATGTCTCATCACTGAGAACAGACATTTATGGGAGCAGATTTTTTCACTCTCTCCTTTAGTTGTGATTAATGATCTTTTGTGTGGAGTAAATAAAATCCCAGAATATTCTCTCATTGTTGTCTGGGCAGCCTTCCAAGTGTTCAGGATACAGATTCAGTGTCCTTCAAAACTGTGGACAGTGATACATATGTTTGGTGCTGTTATTTTACTGGAGTGTGTTTTGTATTTTTCGGGAAATTAAAGCAACAGTTAAATTCAATTTAAATGCATTACCAACTGAGGAGGGTCATATCACTGTTTAAAATGCTTTTGGGGGATTTATCCTGTTTTTTTTTACCTCATGGGGACCCAGTACGGACTCTTTATGCCGGCGAGGCGTGATTGCGAATGTCGCTCAGGTGCATCTGTCTCCCCTGCAGCTGCACCGCAGATCATGCCCCACCACAGACTCCTATGAGCAAGTGCTTAGGCGACAGTGGGAAGGAAAAACTGCCCTTTAACAGAAAGAAATGTCCAGCAGAACCAGGCTCAGGGAGTGGAGCCCATCTGCTGGAACCAGTTGGGGGTGAGGGGAAGAAGACAGGGCAAAGACACGCTATGGAAGAGAGCCAGAGTTTAATAATAACTAATAACTGAATACAGCGAGGTGTATAAACACATAGTGAGCGAAAAAGGTGACTGAAATAGACTGCAAACAGGTGTAGCATCAGCAGACAGGGTGCCGCAGTCAACTTTAGTTGGAAGATGCTGACTTGTCTACAAACACTTGTTAACTACTAGCCGAGCAGGAGTAAAACTTGGAAGTAGTGCATTTGAGACCAGAAATGGAGAACATCCACCTTCAAAGTAAAAGTTGCATGTATTACTGTACCCAACACCTTTTTAGAGTTTTTACTTTGAAGGTAGACGGTCTCCATTTGTGGTTGTTATCGCACTTTTCATACTTTCACTACTGGTGAAAGAGTAGTTTAGGAGTGCTTGCAGACAAGTCTTCATCTTCCACAAAAACTCTGAGCAACCACAGCAATCTGCTTGCAAACAAAGTATTTGCAAGGAGGTTTTCAGTCCAGCACTGTGTTGCTCTTTGTGAATGCCATCATTCCAGCAACCACTCACGAACTGGTTGTGGGAATACTCAAAAAGAACTAAGTGGCAACCATGATAAGAATCTGGGGAATTTCAATTTGTTTGCTCTCTTATACCAAATGTTATCAATTCCGCTGACTCCACCCACAACTATAAGTGCAAGTGGTCAATTCAGCTGCACCTCATAGGGTACACAGCACCATCCCTTACCAAAGTAAAGGAGATGGAGTTTTCCTAAGTGATGCACCACCCATCACAGGAAGATCCTCACACATTGCTGTTGTGTTTTCTATTTTAAAGTATTACATCGTGGTATGTTGTATATTTTGAATGAACCTATAAAGAACTTGCACTATTACAATATTCATAGTTCAGTATTTATGAGATTGTGCCTTCTGTAAAGCAGTATGTAAGATGAGTAAACAAAGATCAATAGCTACATTAAAAAAATAAAAGCGAGAAAGAATATTTTATTTGAACTCTATTTGTCGTAGTTGTCTCCTCATTTTTAGTGTTGCTCTATTGCGTGCCTTTATCATCATCCTTAAGCAATATTACATAGGTCACAGAGACTGAAAGCTGAAATATAGGCAAGATTTAAAGTAAAGATTAACAGATCGATGAAAAAGCTCAAAGTGGGCAGGAAGAGAAGGTATGCATGTGCTGAAGGATGAGCAACTGTTGTCAATCTTTACAAGGTCAAGAAAGGATTTGAAGGAATATTCATGTTATGGAAAAGAGATATAACCTAAGTGTGTTTTGTTTTGTTTTTTGGCTATTTGACTTTAGCCCAAATTTGGCAGTTTCTCTGCTGGATGTGAGTGTTGAGGCTTACTGATCAAACAGTGGTGATGCTGTTTTACTAATTTTGTTCATTTGTTTGTTTCGCTTCCTCACAGTGTACCCAGACCTTTGTAACATCAGCCTGGCAGCTGTGGGTGATGTACAGAAGCATCAAGACCGCATTGCATTCTGGGATGATGTATATGGCTTTAACATGACATGCATGAAGAAGGCTGTGGTGCCAGAGGCTGTGGTGGAAGTGTTGAAAGCAGACACACTCATCTCTGAACCTACAGTCATACAGGTAAACATTCAACCTTCCGTGTAGCTCCTTTGCAAATCCAGTGGCAAGGCTGATATTTAAAAGTAAAAGTAATGTCCTTTCCCAAATAAAATGACAATACAACCTGAATGGTTGGCTTGTCTCTGTATTTATTTGGGGTTGTTTTTGGCTGGACACACAGTAGATAATTAAACGTGACTTGTCAACCAAAATAACTACTAGAAACTTTTTGTCTCTTTAAGTTAAGTTCTATTATTTTTCTTTATCTGACTTTGCACAGATATTTTTGATCAAGCTTACAACTTTGACTTTTTTATTGTTCTGCCTTATTTGTGTTGGAGTGATCAGAGATCAGATATTCAATTTTGTCTTCGTTTGATGACACGAACAAGTAAAAATGTTCTGCAGCAATACACCTGTACACACAAATGGGAGAAATAGAGTCTTCAGGGCTCAGGCAGTTAAAACATCGACAGAGAAAGAGAGCTGCAGTTAGCCGTATAGAGAGATAGGGCCTTATAGTTTGTGTGTGTATGTGCATGTGTGTGTGGTGATGCTGTAGAGCTGGGTGATTGATCTGTCTAATCCTTGTTTAAGTTCTTCTTAAGGAAACTTCATTACTCTCAGCACCCCGAGGACAGAGTAGGTTTTAGCTGTGCTGGTGGGAGAGTGGTATACAGAGAATATGCAGATAAAGACACAAGGAGTCTCATATCTAAGAACACCTTTTGTGGATATATCTCAGAAGGAATGCTCTTTCCTCTTTTCTCTAATACCTTTTATATGTGGGGGCTTTTTTTGCCAGTTGGCCTGTTTGCTAAGTACCGTGTCCTCCACCAATCTCAGAATGTGATGAATGAGGGTAGAACTTGATGTAATGGAATTTGAAACCTCTAATCGATAGTTTCTCCCCTCCAGTGACAAATAGACAGCCCCTCTGCCCAAATTACAAGGACTCTCATCTATTGCCTCCCTTTGATACGATCCAATAACATTCCATTAAAGCTGGCTGCTATTCCGTAAAATTGAGAGCCCTTTCATGGAATTATATATTCCAGCTAAGCAGATAAGTTTTTTTTTCTCTCAGTGAGAAGAGATAGCAATGTTCAATCTGAGTAATGTTGAATTTGCTCCCTTTGTATATGACTTTAAACCTGCCTTATGTTATGCAGTTGTTTCCAATCATAAATAGCTTAAGAAGTCATTTTGCTCCCTGGTACTCCAAATTGTTTCTTAAGAAAAGCGCAATGTTTGCTACATACAGTAGGAGAAGTCATTATTCGATTCCCTGCTAAATTTGTAAGTTTGCTCATTTACAAAGAAATTAACAGTCTCTCTAATTTTTATGATAGTTTAATTTTAATAGAGAGAGAGAAAAAAATGCAGACAAAAAGCAAACAACAAAAACAAACACACAAATCAAAAAACACATTACATAAAAGTTACTACCCAGCCAGAATTCTGGCTTCCACAGATTGGCTGTGTATCCAAAGGTTACAATCAATCACTTAACTACAGATACTACAGATCTCAACTCGTATGCTTAAAGCACTGTCCACAGAAACAGTTTCTTCCATGCCAACATCTCCACCGCCATTGCCAAGAACACAGAGCTGTCAAAGGGCCAGGGACAAGGTTGTAGAGCTACACTAGGCTGGAATGGGCTACAAGACTATCAGCAAGAAGCTTGATTAGACAAATATTGGTGCAGCCTTTTGGAAATAGAAGAAATATAAACAATTTCAGTCTCACTGCCTCATGGCGTGAGGATGATCATGAGAAAGGTGATGGATCAGCTTAGAACTACACAGGAGAACTTTGTTAATGATCTGAAGGCAGTCGAGACCACAGACACCAACTACACCATCAGTAACACACTACACTGTAATGGATTGTAATCTTGCAGCGTCTGCAAGGTCCTCCGGCTCAAGAAGGCACATGTACAGGCCTGTCTCAAGTTTGTCAGTGAATATCTAAATGAGTCATAGAAGGCTTGTGAGACAGTGCTGTGATCACATGAAACCAAAATCAAGCTCTTTGGCATGAACTTGACCTGCAAAGTTTAGAGGGAGTGAAATGTACGACCCAAAGAACACTATCCCCAAAGTCAAGCATGGAGGTGGAAACATTATGTTATGGGGCTGTTTTTCTGCTAAGGATACAGGATTACTTCACTGCCATTAGATGATACCATGTCTTGGAAGAGAACCTCCTTTCCACAGCCTAAACAGTGCAGATTGGTCTTCCTGTGTGACAATGACCCAAAACATACTGCGAAGGCAACAAAGGAGTGGTTAAAGAAGAAGCACATCCAGGCCATGGAGTGGCCTAGCCAGTCTCCAGACCTCAGTCCTGTAGAAAATCTGGAGAAGGAACTGAAACTTCAAGTTGCCAAGTGGCAGCCAAGATATTCTGCCTCTCTCATTTCTTTTTGAGAGAGCAAACTTACAAATTCAGCAGAAGACCAGATAATTATTTTCCCCACTATAGCAGTACAACTTGTTGGGTCTGTGCTTCCACAGGCCCCGCTGGTTTAGAAACTTATTCCCGTTAACGAAGCAAGGAAGCAAGACGAACAGCTTTAACCGGTTTTTACTTGCTAGCAAGGGAGGCTGGTTGGAACCAGGCTCTTGGAGCTAAACGCTCCTCACCTGTCTCCTAGCCAACTTCAAATAAACAGCATTCCTTGCAGCCTTTTATTCTGAGAACACAAGCATTACTAAACAACAAAACAGAACCCTCACACAGGATGTCCCATAATAAAACACTATAGCCTCCCCCACCAACAGACTGGCTGGGGAGGTGGTCAGAAACAAAGGAATGTCTTTGATCCTACAGTTTGAACCAAGACTTACAAATTTAAGTACAATAATTTGACATTTAACAATTTGACTCCAACAGAACTGTATTCCTCCACTACCAGTAAGATTCTATCCAAAATCACTCTATATTTAAATCTATATTTTACTTTTTAGTCTGATCTAATTCTAGTATCTGAGTGATGAATGTAAAAACAATATCCTCTATGTTTGAGTCCTTGCAATCGCCAAAATGAACAAAGAAAAGTGTTCTTGGCATGTACTCAATTTTCTGCTTTTGGCTCTCAGCTTCCTGTTACTATTGAGAGCTGTAGTAAGTAAATTGTCACAGCCCTAATTAGTCACCATAACTGTTATAAAGTAACATGATTCATTTAACTGATCTGGGTGCTCAGTGGGAGAGTGTATCTAATTAGAGTTGCTATATAAATAATGTCGGATGATTGTCAGAATGCTGTAGAGGAAAGTCATTTTTCCCACCCTTGACAGGATAATAGACAGGTGCAGGATAGGATTTAGGAATCATTTCCTCTTTTGTGACAATTGTAGGGGATAGTACCCTTTAAAGAGCCCTATAACTGGGCTGCAGTCAGCTATTTTTCTCCAGTAGGGAGAAAGCGCTGATGTTAACATGTTCGCATTGACTTCTAAAACACAACATAGATTAACAAATAGGGATGGGTATCGTTTAGGTTTTATCTGATACCGATGCCAAACTGGTACTTTTGAAACGGTGCTGGTGCTTAAACGGTGCTCGAACCGGTGCTTAAAGAATGGAGAACACAAACTTTGTCCTAAAACCCTCTCATGTTTAGCTGTTTTTTTTGTAAAAAGATAACAATGTTAGCCTTTTCTGCAGCTATAGGGCATATGTGGTATCACTCTTGGCTGGAAGCAGTGCTTAAACAATGGAAAAAACACAAACTTTGTCCAAAGACCTCTGATGTTTAGCTGTTTTCCACTTTTTCTTTGGTCATTTTAGCCTTTTTGGCCAGGGTGAAGGGAGTATCTGCCATCAAACAAGAAGACAGCCGCATGTAACTACGACGGTGTTTGCTAGTTCACCCTTACGTGCATTAATTTAATAATGTGGTTAGCCTACTCAACGTAAATTACACACGAACAACATTAAGCTACTCACGCAGAGAAGAACGGCTGCTGCTGCTGCCATCATCATCCGTCATTATTTCTGCTACACTGGCAGGGCTAGGGGCCAGGACTCTCCTCTTCAGGTTCTTGGGGGATGTTGCTAACTCCGGGTCCGATAACAGGCACCACACCCGCAGTAGATGTGCTCGGTGCTCGGTCTTGCAGCAAGCTATCAAATTTGGTGCATTTCTCGGCTTTAAAAAAAAACGCTATGCGTCTCCAGGTGTTTCATCAGATTCGAGGTGTTACCTCCTTTGACAGTATCACAGTATCAGCTTAAAGCACTTGTTGCAGGCTGCTGGGTTTGCATCTTTTGCTGTGAAGTACAGCCAGACTTTTGACTGCTTCGCCTTGGGCATTTTTAATCTGTAGCTCTGCTCTAAAAGAACGTACGTACCTGGGCCTGCCTACTATCCTTGGAAAGGTAAAATGATTGGCTAGAATCCAGTGTCTGACATCTCTGGGGAAAAAAAGCACCGAAATAAAGCACCGAAATAAAGCACCGAAATAAAGCACCGAAATAAAGCACCGAAATGCGCGCTGCTTTTCGGTCTGGTTACTATCGTTTATGTCAGAACCGGTGCCATTACCCGGTACCCATCCCTATTAACAAAGGCATCCTGTTCAGCACATTTAATTTTCTCAGTAAACCATTCTGTGTACAGGTATGTTATTTCCAACGTGTCAGCATTGGTTCTCTCAGACATAGTGACAATAGAGAACTACTGGGGAGATTTTGTAAGATAGCCACACTATTATAAGAAATCTCTACTCGCCCAAACTTGGTGAAGAGCTTTGATTTGACCAACTCTGCTGTTATGAACAAACAAACTCTGCCACAGACTCTTTGTAAAATTCAAAAGCAAAGTATACCAACAAGTTTTTTCTGTTATTCTTTGAATTACTTCACAGTTCACATTGTCATTATTATTATTAATCTTTTTTTATTTAAGTTAAATGCAGTGTATTTTATTTTGATTGTGTGTGTGTTTTGCCTTTTCCCTACAGACATTTGACTGTAACAGAGTGTGTCTGTCTGAGCTGGAGTTTTCATCAGATTTCCACTTGAAGATAACAAACACCACAGACTGCACGGTAAGTCAGATATATACTACTGGCTTTTGTTCATTTGTAGTCTGTCCACGTGTTACACAAAAAGCCCCTGAAACAACATTGTACATCCACAACCATTTATCAGAAATACTGCGTGAAAGGAACAAGGTGGTACAAACAGAAGAGATATCTGTCAGCACGTGCTGATATATTATGTCTCTGTATTGTCTCTCAGTTGGATGTTGAATAGAGTTTCAGCTTGGAGACACCAGGCTAATGTGACTTTGGCCTGCTTTGCTTTCCATGTCATACATAATTAATTACTTCATCACCCACAAATACTTTGTCGGTTAAAAACATGTAAGCACATATTAAAAGAAAGGATTTCAAAGCTAATCCAGCCTTGTTAACTGGCAATATTCAAACCACATTTGTGCATGTCCTTCCAAAAGTTTGCTCAACCTGTTAACTTATTTATTTTTAGCACTCAAAGCACATGTGGAATGATGAGAACAACTGTAGTCCTGTGTGAGGCACTATCTGACTCCTAGTTGAACCTGTGAGTAGGTCAGCTTGACCAAAAACTTCAGTACAAAATTGAAGTGCATGGCACCAAAGCATGAAGAATGCTTTATGAGTCTATTTGGACTGGCTCTGGCAGCCACCATCAGCCCCTCCAGTCATGCCACCCAATTCCATGAACTTCCTACAGCATCACAGACACATTTCTCTCTGCAACACCAATAATAACCACCCAGCTAAAGAAGAGCCTCGCTACTGTGGGCTCTGAGAGAAGTGATTTGTCCATACCAAAGCCTATTGTGTTGAAGCAGCTTTGTGCTGTGCTGCAGTGTTACCGCACTGGTGTATGAGTTTAATGGATAATCAATAGGTGGTTATTATCTGGCTTGTGCTCCCTGGGTAAGGCTGGTGGATTTAATGGGATTTGTAAACATCCTTTCATTTTTCCTGTCTTCTCTGCTCTGTAATTGAAAACATCCCGTTTCTATTTCTGGATTGTAAGTCCAGTCATGTTAGAGGTAACAGATGATAGGATCATACATTACGGAAGTGGTTTTTCAGTTTATTGTTATTTTTTGGCAATACTTTGTCCTGCTTTCTTCCTGTTGTTTCACGTTTCTTATTATTCTCAGTTGCTGTGATGTATGTAGGAGGACAGATACTGTATGTGTGTGTACGTCTGATGTGTACAATTTATCGTTCAGTCATGCTCGTTTCATGTAAGGTTGTTTTGGTTTTTTTTGCATTTATAATGCAAGTACTCTATGAAGTGTCACTTGTGTAAATTGTAAATACCTGCCTTGAGTATCCAGCCTGCTTGTCTCAGGATTTACAGACGGACTGTTGCCCTGTGGGAGTAGCATGTTGTTACCATAAAGACACTGACCTGTAGTCAGTATTGGCCACAGCTCCTCAGTAGTAGTTAAGATAGGGGTGTGTGAAGGGTAAACTGCTCCTGGACCAGTGCTCAGGGATTGGTGAGAGAGAGCTGCTTCTCCTGTCCTGTGATGGAGCGCCTGCTTTTGTTCTCCTGTCGACAGTCCATTCATCAGCTCAGCCTGCCTAACCTTGCATTAAATGAACAGCACAACCCCTGCGTCTGCGCCGTTCACGCACAAGACAAATCCTTTCACTCTTGCTGTTTTTTTTCCAGTCCCTTTTTCCTTTCCTCCCTCTTGAATTCCACACACTTTGCATCCTGTTTACATGCAAACATTGAAATCTACCTGCTGTATACAAACTGTATGTGCTGAAATTTTCATTAAAACTCTGACTGGTCTGGCATCTGTATCTTTTTTTTTTTTTGGCTTAACCCTCTAAAGCATTGCTACCATCATGATCCATTTACCTAAACTGTAGAGTGAGTAGCAAAATATCTCACCCCCTCTCCTAAGGGTGGAAAAGATGAATGCTGATGGCATAGCAGGAGAGAATAAGTTTCTGTCTGTAATTAATTTTAACACTGCTGTCTCGGTGCTACTGACATAGCTACTGTAGCGCTACGGAGAAAAAAAAGTGAGCAATCCATCTCTTACCTGCTTTCCATCAAATCTGAATTGGGTGTATAAGGGAGGGTGGGGGGGGGGGGGGGGGGGGGGTGGCCTTCTGGACTGACAGGACAGGTACTCTTCAACTTCAAGGACAATTTTCAGAAATCCACTCTAACTCTTAACAATGCAGCACTATGCAGCATTTTGAGTTAAGCTATCAGTTGATTGTCAGAAAAAAACTGCCTTGGCAGGTTATTTCCACTTACAAATCATCAGCATACTGATTTATGCAAATGTCCTGGAAGTTACAGAGGAAGTGTTCTGAGTTTAAACTTAAAAGTCTGCATGTCTGTCTATAGAAGGGTAATACACGCAGCACTTTTATTGGCTAGATTATATTTGATTGAGGAAAAAAATGTGCTTAGAATGTGTTTTCCCTTCAAATAGCATTGTCTAACATCGATGCAGTTCACTATTACTACTGTTATTATTATTATTGTTATATGCGATGACAAAGTTGTATAAAGCTTGTTCTGGACTCCCTCAAGTTAGGTCAAAGGAAACTGATATCCACCAGGTCCTTAACACTATGGCTACTGATTAGTAGCCACACTGATTCTAACAGTAGTAATTCTAGTATGTATTTATGAATAGTGGTTGTAACATTCAGCACTGACAGCATATAATGCAACTCCAATCTACTAAATTTGGTAAACCTGTTAATTAAACAAAACTGTGACCTGTATAAAATTAGTCAGTAAATACAGGATGTAATCAATTAACAGATAATTAAAAGAGCCTTTGGCCTGATTAGTGATTGATTACGGGATGCTCCTTCACACTGTTTTGGAGAAGTTTGGGAAACAAAGACCTTGGAAAGACTGGCATCTGCTAGAGCAGCCATTCCCAAAGTCAAGAGTGCTGCGGCCCCTCCAAGATATACTTAATTTCAAACTGAATTTCTCTTATTACTTGTTACTGTGCCCACACTTTGGGACAAACAAATTAACAGTGACCAACGCCCAAAGGTAAAGGCTTTAAAGTGACAAAGCTGGAGTTTGTCTTCATGGCGTGTGACTATGCTATTTTAACATGCCCTCCACTCGTGCATTCATCAAGCTCTCCAGAGCAAAGCTCAGCAGTGGAGCAAACAGTCGGTTTTGCACAGCTTGCCTCTCGACCTTCTCTAACTGTTACTGTAGAGCATCACGAATGAGGAACACCACCTGCAGGTGTGCTGACTCGTGCTCCACCTGAGCCTCACGGCTGCAGTTTAATGGCGAGGCTGAGAGGAGAAACGTAGGGGGAAGGGGGGAGGAATTCACAACATCTTGCTCGTGAGGTGGTCGTGCTTGAAGCCTCCACGCCTGGATAAACCCCATCAAAAGCGCATTAGCCCTCTATTCTCCCGCCCCCTACCTCCCTCCACCTCGCCGCCCCTTCCTTTCCGTCCTTTTAACCCACCCTCTCTTTTCATACATCCCCCTCCCCGCCATCGTATAATAGTATCTGGACGGGCCACGCGGCTCGCTGACACATAGCCAGGCGAAAGAGGAGCGATGATGAATTGCTCCCTGTTGGTGTTATCCATGATGATAATTATTAATTTTCCCCCCGTTCTTCCCGGAGAATGGGGGCCGGAGAGCTGCAGTCTTGCAGAGCCTCCTCCGTGGGCTGCCAAGAATCCCACTGTCATCACTTATCACAGACAGAGCCAGGGCCCAAGGCTAAACGCTGATGAAAATGAAAAGCGCTCGTTCTGATTTGTCCTGTTTTTGGTGTGTGGTTGTGTGTGTATGTGGCTCTGTGCTTCCTCTCCTCTGTCTTATGTTTTTATCCCTTTTTGCCTTCGTCCCCTATATGGTAGGAAACATAGGCTTTTATCTGATTTCATAATATGTCAGGTATGACACAAAAATGATTTTTTTGTTAAACCGCCAAACAGGACAGCTTTTTTTTCCAGCAAACACCTACTATTTGCTACCTGCTTAGTAGATGAAGCAGTCCATCTACTGTTGAAGAAAATTGTAACATTTAGCATAGAGATCACTGTTTAGCATTGGCGGCGGTCTTATATTGGTCGATATTAGCTATTTGCTCATTGCCAGTACTGGTACCATTAACTGTCGATAAATGTAAAGTAAAAAAGCAAAGATGTGTGAGAAACGCCGTTCAGTCATGTTTTGAGTGTTGATGGTCTATAGTTTGTGCACATGAGCGTACTCTTTAGTGGCCCTGATGACCACACACATGTTTGGAATCTGAGCAAAGTCAGGAAGTGTGTGAACAAGTTATCGGTGACAGCATTGTCACATTATAAGCTCATAAAACTGACATAAATGCTGAGACCAATACTCTTATCAAAATATCGGCATTAGTATTTGTCTTAAAAGCGCTATATGCCGTGCTGTAATTTAGTATCCTTCCCAGTTTTTGGAGAAACTGACGAATAAAGAGAGAGATTACCATGCTTAAATTCATCAGGTGGACAGAGACGAGGCTCAAAATAAATATGGGAGTACACAGGCAAATATTTGCCCTCTGGTTAGCTATAACAACTCTGTAATCTGTGACATGATGCCTGTTGTCTATTTAAATACTAAAATAATTTCCATTTCAGGGAATTCACTTTTTTTTTTCATGCGAAAATAAACAAACTTCTTTTTACTGTTTTCAATAGCCATCTGAAGTTGAACTTTCAAGCTTTTACTAAGTCATTTCGGGCCCCCTGATAAGTTTGATAAGTTCTTCTCTTCCTCTTTAATTAAAAAAGTGCTAAAACATGTACAAATCAGGTGAGAGTCATCCAGACCTCATTTGATCTTCTTCTGTTTTATTTATGAGGCTGTTCCATCCTGTTTTTTCAGTTGCGATTTTAATGGGGCTCTGAGCTGCTAAGCTGTTTGTGTATTTGCAAGTTTCCCTGGCCTAAATTTTAATTGCCCGTCTCGCTGCCTGTGTGAAAGTCGCACAACGCAAGAAGTGACAATCAATCTCGCTTATGAGGCGTTGTCATCGACGAGGCGTGATGAGGATGATCTCTGCCTCTCTGGCTGAGAGAGGTGAATCCGCTTTGCCTGACGAGTAATTACAGCTAATTTCCTAATTACCTGAGCAGCGAGCTTCTCTGTAGCATTCATTAAAAGCCATAATTGCATTGGGTTGACATGCTCTTTTATCCACTTTGGGTTCTTTTCTCACGGTTTAGCTGCGAGCTAGCGGTGCTGCCCCTGCCTGTCTCAGTCGATAAAGGTTGATTGAAGCCTCGGTGCGTGGAGTTTATTGAACGCAGCTTCTGACAGCAGCATGATTATCAGGGTTGCGTATGTGTATCTTTGAGTGTGTTGCAAATACTTTTAGTATTGCAAAAAAATCTTAAATTGTTTGGAGAGTTTTACAGAAGCTGTGAACAGATGGTACTGTATTTTATGTCTTGAAAGAAGAAGCAGCATTCCCTCTGGCATTTAAATGGTTTCCCCATCCTCCATTCCCCATCTTCCATTACCTTGCAGTTTTTTTCTCCCTACCTTTTGTCTGTTTTCCTACCTTTACAGCTTCCTTTCCTCTCTTCTGTATACTATTTTCCTCTCTTGCATTGATTCAGCTCTTCTTTGTCTCAGAGAGCCGGCCTCCAAGTTGTCAGCTGCATCAGGATTAAAAGCTATTAGTTCTGCATCATTGCCACTACAAGTGCGCTCCTGAGATTGATAGAGTGGCTTTGTTCCTCCAGTGGGGGCAGATATGAGAGGAAAACAAACCTGGGGGGGGGGGGGGGGGGGGGGGGGTTTACACCTCATATTTGACAATGGTCACCTAAAGGCAGTGGACTTTCCCTCAGTTTGTTTTTCAGTCAAATGTGTTTATGGCGCTGCAGGGCTACAGAGCATGTTTTGGAGCAAAAACCACACTTCCTTGCTGACTTTTAGTGAATTTACACAACTGTAAGACATGTTAAAAGCTACACTGGGCAAATCTGTGGTGCTTGGTGTGCGTCAAGGTCTCTCAATGTAATTATTGGACCAGAGATTTTTCAGATGTCTGATTTCCCTTTTCCTTGTGGGAATTGTTGATTTAAATTCAAATGTATGGAGTAAAGTGTCATTCGTTTTCCTTAACCTTTCCTTTTCTTCTTTTCCTGACTTTTGAGATTTTTTTTTTGCATTATTGCAACACTGCCACCAAAATAGCCACCTTTGCTAATTTCATATAACAAGCTATCTAAGGTATATATTTTTGTTACTGTCAGCAAATTTCGCCCAGTGTTGCCTCATACGGTAATTTGTTTCTTTTGTCCAGTGACAAGTCTCAAGCGAGGTGAGAGAGAGCACGCGGGGACATGTTGTTGACTCAGCCTAAATGAGAAAGCAAGTTGTTTTTGAGAAGTGGGGCTGAAGAAAATAGAATGCAGTTCCCATACAACTGATTTTGATATCTACTGTATGTAAGCTGGCATTGCCACTGTGGCTCTACAGACCACACACTAGGGCTGTGCAATACTGCACACTGGCCCTGTAAATAGAGGGCCAGTACTGCCGTTACCAATACCAGTGGAGAGCAGTGTGTCGTGATTCATGAGATGAATCATGTTCAGTTTTCAAATTCTGAACATATTTTAATGACCACCAAGTTTGGAGGCCTGGAATGTAAATATCCATCTGCCCATGTCTCTGTCAATGTCTGTGCTTTAAATGTTCTATAGGCTAGAAATAAAATAGAAAGTCAACACAAAAAGGTTCAAACATTTTTCATTGTGCATGTTTAAGGTTTATTTTATATTATTTTTTAAATTAATGCAGTTTAGTTGGCTTCATACTAAACTTAGTGGCAGTATTGATCAAAGTATCGATCCTATCATGCTAGTATTGATCCAATACCAATACCAGCCTTGATATCAATACTATTGATACTATTGATATTTGTATCGATATGCCCAACTCTCACACGTAAGAATAACATGACAAAGCTGAATTGCGCTTTCTCCTTTAAGGAAGCACTTTAAACACAAAGATAAGGGTGCATATTGAAACAGCAAGTTTTTTTTTCTCCCAGTTTGTTTTTACTGTCTTGTTCTTGAACACAGTCCTTATCATGTGGCTCATATTGCTCATTAATATCTCGAGACATGGTCTGCCTCCAGCCTCGTGCGCACTCGCTCTCTCAGCTCTGCATGTCACAGTTGCAGTGTAGTCAAACAAATCCAGGGGTTTATTGTACTGTCACATTCTAACACACCCCTCATATTTCATTGCAGGCAATTGTGGGCTACTTTGACATTTTCTTCGACAAAGGCTGCAGCAACAAGGTAAGCAGCGACCGAGCCATTTAACGGAAACTCAATTATGTTCACGCTTTAGCGTGTTCCTCCTCCCTGAGGCATTCGCTGGCAATCGACGGGCGTCGTAGCCGACTGCTGATACAAGCACTTACCCAGCAGAGCCGGCCAGTTGGAACAGGCGATGCCAAGCTGTGTGAGCAGCACAGACACGCCTTCTGATTGCACTTCCTCTTTTACCTGAAACTCAAGTTGCATTCTATTGATAATCCATTAAATGACAATCTCACTGTTTTTAAATCTTGGATATTGTAACATGGGTTTATTTGTTTGCTTCATGAATTTCAGTAAGATTCTGTTTATTGTACATACTCAGCTATAAATGATTCAGAGACCAATAGCTGTAAGAGTGGGTCAACTTTAACAGAAACTCACCTCACCTTTTTTTTCCTGCTTTCTGTGACATATTTGACAGGAATCAAAAAAGCATGGTTTCCTCTTTTGAAATAGTTTCACATTAATACTAATTTCTTTCACAAAAATCTGGCCCTATAAATAGATTTGAAGTCCTTAAGCATTCAAATGTTTTGTTTTTTACACAATAATACAAAATGACAAAGTGATCCTCCTTTATAGAAACTTGGTACTGACTTTAGGATGCTTTGCTAATGTTTTTTTCCCTCTCCACATTACTAGGTGATGTTCTCCACTGGTCCTCAGGTCACAAAGACACACTGGAAACAGACCGTGTTCCTGTTGGAGAAACCTGTGTCTGTCCAAGCCGGTGAGTCAACACTTCACTGAGAAACACTCTACGACACTGTGCAACGTTTAGTGCTACTGTCTACTCAGTTCAGTTTAGTTTTATTTACTCTTATTTACATATTTTATAGGCGGGTTTGCATTTAATATTCAGGTGTGGTAATTCTCATGATATCATTTCACTCTTCTGGACCCTTTGGGGTGCGTCATAGCGTGTTGCAGTCAGTAATCTGTCTGTGGTGGAGATGTAGTGAGGCTGGTTGACACCCATTATCCGTCAAACACAGTGACAGCGAGGGATCAAAACAAATCGCATTCAGCCATCAGAGGCACCATGTAAAACTTCATCTGATAGCCAGCTGCAGGCCTCTGAATCATGATATGTTACAAGGGAGGCGTTTTGTAACTGGCCAGTCAGATATCTGTGGAATCGCTGTATCAGCACACTAAAAGACAGTTAACTGATAGAGCTTGATGTGAGTCGTATTTGTATGATTGTTTATGGAAATGACTTTCTTTAAGCCCAATCTCCACCAAACTGAACTGGACGTCTTGTCCTATGTCTCGTGTTCACTAACAGCATCACACAGTGATTCATCTAATAGCTATATTTTTTTAAAATATTACAGATTTCACTTCATTGTGAGCACACTGACGCAGAAGTACATTATTAGAAGACATTTTGTTTTATGGTGTTATGTGTGTCCATTAGAATCACAAGCAGATGCCCAAGGCAGGATACTCAGAGCCATTATGCTAGCACAAGTGTGACACAAGCGTGACACAAGCATGTCAGTGTGTCTGTCGTTGTGAGGACATTTATTTCACCATTTATTTTATTATATTCACTAAAACATTCCCAAGTTTAACGATCACAAGTAACCGTACAACTCTTACCCTAACCTAATTCTAACTATATCCCTAAAACTAAATCTTAAGCCTCAACTAGGTTTAAAAGGTGTTTCAAAAATTGAGGGCTGGCTAAACCTAAATTTCATCCCTCAGATAAATCATACACACTCTTTTTTTCAGTCACTCACTCATGTTGCTTGCATGAGCAGTTCTCGAGAAAGCTGCAGTTTATGATCACATACACACAAGCAGCAAGTTGGTCCTTAAAGCTGGCTCTCCAGTGGCTGACAGTAAAGGCATTCTTCCTCAGGGGTTTTGGTGTTAGAAAAAAAAAGGAAAAACAAAGTCAGATCACCTTATTAAAAAGTCTTTTCATCTCAGAAATGGTTGAAGAATTTGAAGGTTCCAGCACGTTTTCCTTTTCAGACACGGTGCTGATTTTCAAACTCAACCAGCCAGTTCTTTTCTCTTTATTGTAAAAGAAACGATTATTGCTGCTAGTGTTGCATTCAAAAATGGTGTTCCCGTCACAGTATATCAGTTTATATACAGTGGTGTGAAAAAGTATTTGCCCCCTTCCTAATTTCCTGCTTTTTTGTATGTTTGTCACACTAAATACCAGACAAAGATAACACAAGTAAACACAAAATGCAGTTTCTAAATGAAGGTGTGTTATAATATAAACTAAGTGTGGTATATCACATCTTGGGACAGCTGAGTTTAATTTATCTAGCCACACCCAGACCTGATTACTGCCACACCTGTTCTTAATCAAGAAATCTCTTAAGTAGGACCTGCCTGACAAAGTGAAGTAGACCAAAAGATCCTCAAAAGCCCGACAACATACCAAGGAAATTCAGGAAAAAATGAACAACAAAATAAATGAGATATCTTAGCTTGGAAAAGGTTATAAAGCCATTTCTAAAGCTGTGGGACTCCAGCCTACCACATTGAGAGCCATTATCCACAAATGGCGAAAACATGGAACTTTACCGAGGTGGCTGGCCAGCCAAAATTAACCCAAGAGCACAGCAACAATTCACCCAAGGGGTCATAAAATATCCCAGAAAACATCCAGAGAACTGCAGGCCTCACTTAAGGTTATGGTTAAGGTCAGTGTTCATGTCTCTACCATAAGAAAGAAACTGGGCAAAAGTGGCCTGCATGGCAGAGTACCAAGACAAAAACCACTGCTGAGCAAAAGGAACGTAATGGCTTGTCTCAGTTTTGCCAAAAAACATATTCATGATCCCCAAGACTTCTGGGAAAATACTCTGTCGACTGACAAGACAAAAGTTTAATTTTTTGGAAGGTGTGTGTCCCATTACATCTGACGTAAAAGTATCACAGCATTCCACAAAAGGAACATAATACCAACAAAAAATATGGTGGTCATATAATGGTTTGGGGCTGTTTCGCTGCCTCAGGACGTTGAAGACTTGCTGTGGTAAATGGAACTGTGAATTTTGCTGTCACCAAAACATCCTTAAGGAAAATATTTGGCCATCTGTTCGTGACCTCAAGCGGATTTGAGTTCTGCAACAGGAAAATGATCCAAAACACACCAGCAAGTCCACCTCTGACTAGGCCACTCCAAAGACTTCATTTGTTTTTCTTAAACCATCAAAATCCTGATCTAAATCCGATTGAGATGATGTGGCACGACCTTAAGAAAGGTGGTTCATGCTCGAAAACCTTCCACCATGGCTGAATTACAACAATTCTGCAAACATGAGTGGGCCAAAATTCCTCCACAGCCATGTAAAAGATTCATTGCCAGTTATCGCAAACGCTTGATTGCAGTTGTTGCTGCGAAGGTTGGCCCAAACAGTTATTAGGTTTATGGGGGAATCGCCTTTTCACACAGGGCCATGTAGGTTTGGATTTTTTTCCCTTTAATAATAAACACTTTCATTTGGAAAAAACATTTTGTGTTTACTTGTGTTATCTTTGTCTAGTATTTAAATTTGTTTGACGATATGAAACATTTAGATGTGAAAAACATAAAAAAGAAAGGGAAATCAGGAGGGGGGTAAACACTTTTTCACACCACTGTAATACATAATGTCTGGATGATTTCACATTTATTACTGCTGTAAACTCTTTCTCTCTATGTTATCATAATGGGAATCATGGATATGTCTGCTGAAGTGGGAATGGATGAGCTTTGAGACTGGCTGTCCACTCAGTGGCCAGATATCAGACTTAGTCTGCTGTAATAAATGACCTGTGTGGGGACAGAGCCGCTTGATGTCCAGCTACTCCTAGCCATGCTCAGCCTGCGAGGCCAGCACCCAGGGTGATAAGAATGTCAAAACTTCTGATGCTGCTCAGACGCTATCATGGGATTTGCATTATCCTAGGGAAGATAAATGCATCAGAGAGAGCAGAGAAGAATAGTATGCTAAAACAGAACAGAACTGGGAAGCTGCACAGTGATACCAAGAAGCATTATGCACCAGATTTCTTCACATAATAGTGCATGACATGGTCATGTGAAAAAGAATAGTGTGAAAAACACAAAAAGTTCAACCCATGATTTAGTAGTGTGTGGAACCTTTAGCAGTAATAATTTTAAGTTTTACTTTTCTGTTTAATTTTGTCAGTCTAATACATTGTTGTGGAGCAATTCTGACCACACTTTTTTTTTTTACAGTGTTTTCTCATTTCATTGATGTTTGTTGTCATTAATTTATGTACAGCTCTCTTACAGACCTACTACAGCATTTCAATTATGTTACAGTCAGCATTTTGACTGGGCCACCTTGATTTTGTTTTTTCCTTTTTCAGCCAGAGATTTGTTGCTATGCTAAGGATCATAGTCCTGTTGCAGCAAGGCTGTAGCTCTCAGACAGATGGCCTGACATTAGACTGAAAAATATCTTAATCAGGGGGAGTTCATGGTAGGTGCAATCACTCCATGTTACCCAGATCCTGTGGCTACAAAACAAGCCCAAATCATCACCCCTCCTCTATCGTGCTTAACAGTTTGTATGAAATGTTTGTGGTGATATGCTCTGCTCTTTTTTTTAGACAGAAGAGATTTTGTCCTGTAGTATGCACTGCAAGGCATATAACACCGCAGATCATTTTTACCATCTGAAGCAGTGCCATCCTTTAGAGCATGCACAATGCTAGACTTTACAGTCCCAGACACACTGTCCCATCCCTCTCCTTATGCCAAAAAATGAAGAGAGAGAGCGATAATATGAATGCATCAGCCTATTTTTTGGTAAAAGACATGTTGGTAGTAAGAATAGTCAAAAATTAGGTCTAAGGTCCATCTCAGGTGAAATTTCAGGGCACAAAGTGAAATTCATCAGAACTGGTCATCCAGAGAGTGACCTCAGACTAGCAATATGATCATGAACAGGAGATCATTTAAATCAGGTCAAGTTTTTTTTTTTTTCAGGCAGAATTCTGTTTATTTCAAGTTCAAAGATTTAAGGAGCACCAAAACTGTTCTATGGGCTTATGACAAAACAGGGCTTCATTATTATTATTATTATTATTATTATTATTATTATTATTATTATTATTATTATTATTTGTGTGCATTTTTGTAGATTTCTAGATTTCAGGAAACTAAAGAGCCGATTTCCTTTAAATATGCGGTGTACATTAATGCTTATTATCATGTGTATTATCATGTATTATCATGTTTTCGTGACCTCCAATAAACAACTATCCTGTGCACAACCGGTGAACACCAAAAATGTAAAAAACCTCATGTGCCAATGGCCAGTCTGTTCACTGAGCATATTAATGTCAGAAAATCAAACAGTAACATCTACAAGCTGACAGTTATAGTTTTTGCTAATTTGGGTTAAAAAAATTACAATTTAAAACGAAACAGCAGATTTGACTATAAGTCTGGAAGACAGCTGGCTGGTGGTGTGTCTAGGTATACTCCTCCTGTTTTGCATGTGCTGCCATCAGCTTCTGGCTCTGGTAATCCTTCATAGGATGTTACCTTTCCTGTAGAAACTTCTGAGCTCTGGTTATTTTTGGAGTGTAATGGATATGACTACCTCTAGAGGCCACTAGACCTCAGTTTGTAGACTTAATCTTGTTCATTCATTCCTCCCACCTCTACACATGTTCTGTCTCACTCTGGTCTTCTTTGACCAGTGCCTATTTTACCTAGTCCTGCATTATCTACAAGGCATAATGTCATGTTGCACCATTAAACAAGGCACAGACACAGATGTGTTTGTAGCCTGAGCTTTTTCAGCCTAGAAGATTCTGGCTCAAATTGGTCAGATTAAGTCCATAAAGATCCATCAGTTTGTGCATGTGTCTCATGCTTGAACCGAGCAGTGCAAGCAGAAAAAGTTAAATGGAAGAATAAAATGAAGGGAGAAGCAGGTTATTGATGTGCTCACTCTACCCCAGCACCCTAACGGTCTCCAGCCTCCTCCAGGGGCCGTAAACCAGAAATGGAGTTTTTAACAGCATTCACCGGCTGCCTGCTAGGCTCCCATGGTGTACTTTACAACACCCATATACACACATTCTTCTTTACACACTGAAATGCACAATTGTTTTTGCATAGTTCTGTACTAAACTTCCCCCTGGCTGTAAGAGAAAACTTTCTAAAGTCACCTTGAAGATGATAAAAGTCTCTCTTACACACACACACATACACACACAACGGCCTCTCCTCTCGGGTTATGACTGAGAAGCACTTTTGATCGGCCGAAGTAAGGGCTGAGCATAAACAGCCAGTGGTTGTGTTTCATATTGGCTCAGGCTGTGGTGATTTATCGTGGCGGGACCAAATCTTATTTGATGTGTTTGTACGAGGTGCAGCAGTAATTAACTCTAAGGCCGCACTTCTGTGGGAGGCCCTTGCTCAAGAGAGAGTAGGCACGCAGCAGCCTGGAACAAAACATCGCTGCAAATCCTCCCGACTGGCAGCGTAATAAATTAAACAGAAAATCATTTGTCATGCTCTGGTGTGTTTGTGTAGCTCTAGTATTGAAGAGGAGGGTCTGTTTTTCACAGTTTTACCTGCTTAATGTTCACTGGAGAAAGGTCACGTTTTCTTCTTTGCCTTTTTTTGTTTCGGTGCAAGAAAGTACCTTGAGCTGAAGCAGTGCCCTGGTTACGTGCACAGAGCTAGTCAGAGCAGCTAAAACATGGGCGTGCGTCATCATCCAGGCTTTCATTGGTCAGTCAGGTGGTCTTTATTCCTGCCCCCATTTTCATGACTCACCTCGTGTGTCCTGAGTGGAACTGTAGCTCTTCCAAATATCCTCACCCCTCCCTCCCTGCCTCACCTCTCCAGGCACAGTTTAAACACCTCTTTACCTCCTCAACCCTCCCCCTCTATCCTGTTTGAACTCTGAGGGTCCTTGAGCTGTCGAGCAGCAGTGGCCGAGCTAAGCTTAAAGTTCTTCAGGGTTGTAATTCAACACATGGACCAGTTGTGAGTGCAGACCGGTGCTCGGGATATACAATCCATCATCTCTGCACCTCTGCCTCTTCGCTGTGCGCTCAACGAGACCTGAGAAGCAGAAAAGGATTAGATGAAGGCAGATTGGAGCAAGAGGGAGTATGCCAGAGAATTGTGAGTGAAATGTAGCTATGAGCATCACAGCAGTGTCAGGTGAAGTCAGCTGCTGTGGTTTGCCCTTTTGTATAAAAATATACATCAGGATGACAGAAGGATCCCCAGAAGCTTTAAGAGTGAACATTGTGCTTGAAATGAGCTATTTTTAGCTCTGTTGTGTTGCTAAATTAACTGTGCGCACGTCCCTCTTTATACTCTCTGCGACTTTCCCTCCTCTCCTTGTATTCCCTTTCTTTACACTTTTAGAAAAAGATTTTTAGAGGGAGATGGTGGTACTAGTTCTACAGGAGACTACAGGAGTGCTAAGTGAAATGTGAATGACAACAGTTTAAATGAATCACATATAACTCTGGTGTAATTTCATGGAGAAACGCTGCACTGGGCTGACATGGGCGCTTTCTGTGGGCCTGGTTGTGCTTAATGATACTGGCACGGTGATGTACGACATCGCAGTGAAAGCCCGGCACCATTCCCCGACTCATTTCCACACATGGTTAACTCTTTCTCCGAGGTTCTGAACGGCCAGTTTACTGAAAGCACGAGGCCCTCTTCCACTGGGAGTTTGCACTGACTGATTACAGCAGAGCTGCTTGCATACACCGTGACTGAAAAGACACTCTGTCATGGGTTGTTTGTATGCTGCAATACACAGCTGAAATTAGACGGACAGCTTAGAGAGCATGAGTCTTTGGTCACAAGACATTTTTATTTTCCTTTCAGTGCTGTTTTAACAAAAGGTTACCAAAGGTCAAGCAATTATTTCTTTGGCCTTTATCAACCTCTTACCAAGTGAAGTTTGACTGCAGCCTCCCAAAACCACCACACTCCGTCACAAGACTACCAGTAAGGCAAAACCCAGTCCTCTAGAAACTTATGGCTTAGGTATATTCAGTTCCTAAAAAACAAGGATAAGGAAAGAGAGTTTGTTTCATAGCTATCATTGACTGATTTCTAATGGTTTTCTTTTTCAGGTTTAGATTGTGGAAATTGTCTCATTTTATAAGTCAAATGCACAGAGACCAGACTTCAGCCTTTGTAGAGACAGGAAAAGACAAACTAGGCATGTGTGTCAGTGACCTTTTCCTTCACAGTTGGGTAGTTTTGCTTCTATATTGTTGACCGATGACCAAGTTTATTAAGTTGGGGGTGGAGTAGGGGGCAGAATGGTGTCTTTCAGTTTATTACTATGGGATGTATCTTGTTTTCAGGTTTGCAACATTTCTGTGTATTGTCTTCTGTAGAAATCTTTCGGTAAAGTTTTATTAGTTATAAAAAAAACAAACTGGATGATTGGCATGAAAAAAGAACATTACAAAAGTTATTAACCAGTGTAGTAATTCAATTCAATTTTATTTTATTTTTATACCACCAAATCACAATAACGGTTGCCTCAAGGCGCTTGATATTGTAAGGTAAAGACCCTACAATAATACAAAGAAGACAGAGAAAACCCGAGCAATCATATGTGACCCGCTATGAGCAAGTGCTACAGGCAACGGTGAGAAGGAAAAACTCCCTTTTAACAGGAAGAAATCTCCAGCAGATCCAGGCTCAGGGAGGAGCGGCCATCTGCTGCGACCGGTTGGGAGTGAGGGAAGGAAGACGCGCTATGGAAGAGAGCCAGAGATTAATAATAAATGATTAACTAACTAGTACAACTTTAATTCCTAAAAAGGTTGCGATGCTGTGTAAACCCTTTTTTTCTGCCATTCACAAATTAGAAACAGATCAAGGGCAACAAAAGACTAGACAAGCTACTGGAAAAATACCCGTTGGAACATCTGAAAATTAATTTGGTTATTTGTTGATGATCCTTAAAGGAGCAGCTTTAATAAAACAATTGGTGCCTAGCTCAGCTAACATAGGGTGAGATGCGGGGTACACCCTGGAGAGGCCACCAACCTGGCGCAGGGCTAACACAGAGAGACACTCACACCTATGGGCAATTTTAATATATTAACATATGCTATCAACGCACAGTTAAAAAGAGAGCATTTCCAGTGGGATCAGTGTGCACTATTGCACATGGCATGGGTAACTTTATCATCTGTGAGTGCTGGTGTGTTAATGCTGAATGATATATGCAGGTCTTGGAGCAGCATCACTCCCTTCAAGTGACTGCTTTGCTTATTTTAGTAAGACAGCGCCAAACAATATTCTCCTCTAAGATTTCTTGTCATCTGTACTTTTGGTTTGGTTACTTGTTTTTAAATACTCTTTCTGAAAGTGATTCAGTAATAAGGTTGTAATAAACTAGAAAGTTTCCACCACTGTTCTCTCCCAACATAGCAGTGGCCCCACTTTCCACACCCAAATATGGAATATTCTTATGTTCCATTACAATTTGTCACACAGTGGTTTTTGTTTTTGTAAAAGCCCCCACAGAGAAACGCCACGGCTGTTTGCCCTCTCTGTAGTGAAGTGACAGCCCCAGAGCACAGCACCAGCAGCAGATTCTGTGACAGCACCGTTGGCATGGAAACGAGTAAGACATGACAGCAGCGATGGCGGACAGTTTGCTGGAGAAAGCTCCACTGTCAGCATTTTCTCTCGTCGTCCTCCTCTAACCTCCAGCTATGTGGAGCGCGCAGCATGCGGAGAGGAGGCAGGCCGGGGATGGAGAGCGTGAGAGGATGCTTGTTTGCCATTTGGGTAAACATTCATTTACCTCCAGCAGTCAAACGTGAAGTTAATCAGAGTGATTATGCGTCATAATCAGCAGCGCCTTCTCACAGCCTCACCGATCACTCGTGCATCGCACTGTAGACGCGCTGCCTCCTTGCTGCCATCTGGGGATCGCGACACATCTGCATTCATACACGCACGCTCACAGACAATCTTGCTTATTAACATACATTAAACCACATTGCCTTTACACACATCATCATTTCTGTAAGCGACAGTGCGTTCAACTCATACTGCAAAGGCCTGAGCTCAGCAGCACTGTAAGGCATCAGGAAGACTTGTTTTTATGAGCAGTTACTCATTTCTGGTTTACTATGGACACACGGATCGATTTCAGTCTAATTGTTTTCTGTCTTTTGATTTATTCATTTATTTATTTTTTATCAGTGCATGATATGTCCAGTTTTATTTCCCTGAACTTTCTATTAGGTGAATAAAAACAAAATCCACACACATCTGTTTAAACACCCTATTTGGAACAGTAGTGCACTTGAGCAAATATGACATATGTAGCTGCATGTATACTTTATAGCAAAAATGAAAAGCAAAAAAAAAAAGTGGTTTTGGTGTTTCTTTGTTGTTTGCTAACACTATAGAATGTAGAAAATACTGAAACACTGTCCTTCTTTTACAAAAAATGCTCTTTTTTTCCTCTCAGTTTTGGTTCAGTGCTTTGGGACTTCCTGCCTTTGTTAGTAATCCTACCTGACTAGAATATATTAAGACAAACTGATGGTAAAAATCTTCCCTTTCTTTAAACTCTGAGTTTCATTTGCAGATTTTTACGTGGTTTTTGGCTGTAACTGTTTATATTTGATTTCTTTTAATTCATATTACTTCATAACTGATGATTTACTGTAATGTGTCTTATTAACAGCCTTTATAATTTGAGCAAAGTTCTACTTCTTGTGGAAAGTTATCCCTCAGGGGTAGATTTCAGCTCACAGATGAGTTAATGATGACGCACCCCTTCAAAGAGAAAGAGGGAGAGACCCTCCAGTTAAATGTAATGTGACTTCAGTATAAAAAGGTGTACTGTACTCATATTTCGCTGTCTTTGATATTTTCTTTAGGGGAAGAGCTTCAGGGAAAGATCACTGTACGCAAAAACAAGAAGGATCCACGCTCACTGTGGGTTACCTTTGAACTCCGAGACAGGAAGCAGACTTATAGCCTCCAATAAGGACAACCATCACATGGTCCTTGCCACGAGTAGTTTGAAAGAATTAATACCTTAAGTGTTTTAAATGTTGGTATTGTTCTTGGCTTTTGAAATAAAACATACTGTAATATGAGATTTCCTCCTTGTCAGTGTCTTTTTGTGCTCATTCAGTTTAACTACACAAAAATGCACATTCAGCGTGACTATGTGTTTATTATTACACATACTGCCAAATGCATGCTGTTGAAATAGTAACTGCAAATGGTTAACAAAGGATCAATGCTTCTTTGCTCTTTGTGCACTTAATTGTTTTATTTATTTAATTTTACCTTGATAAAATTGGCATTTTCCCATTAGAGTGAAAAATGTTCATTTTCCACCTTTAATGTCCCACTTTTTTTTTTCCAGTTATAGCTTCAAGTCTGTCATACTGAAACAGGAACCATCACACCAGCCACAGGTTCTGTGGACATTTAGCGCAGGTTTATCTGGGTTAGGTTTATGCCTGAATTTACTCTTCTCTCAGTTAGGATGAGTGTCACTGTCCCTGCTGCCAAGAATCAAGCCCGTAGCATCATATTACCACCAGGAACCATGTTTTACAGATAGCTATAGACACTTTTTGAGTTCATCACTGCATCAGACCTGTTGCCACTGATTTCCAGTCCAGTTTTGGTGTAATTTGGTATACTTCAGCGTTTTCCCCCTCCTTTCTTAATGATGGCTTCTTGATGGCCATCCTTCCACTGAGACCATTTCTGATGAAGTTTTGGCCGCTTTGGCCTGAACATACCATTTAAAATTCGTTCTTTACTAAGTTGTCTGTTATTTGCGAACACAACATTGGTTCATGCCTTAAGTTATCTTTGTCAATAAGTCAATAAAATGAATTACAAGGAAGTTTGAAACCCAGAAATCAAGATGTAAAGAAAAAATGAGTGACTCAAAGTTGCTTGAGTTCTACCCAAAAGAGTTTAAGATTTATCTTATAATATAATTAGAATCTTTTTTTCCTTTCATGCTCCTTGTGTAATCTTGGGTAATCACTGTGCTTGTGGAAACCATCACAGCCATCTTGTAGTTCTACAGTGTTCCATAGACATCATGACTCAGTGTGCACAAGCAGTGTGAATGTTTGCTGCCTTTAAAATACATCCAGACTTTTATGTGTCACAGAGGGTCTCAAATGAAATTCAGTCAAGGTTAATCAAGGAGCACCAAAGGCAGAGTATATTTTTATAAAGAAAAGATTTCCATTGGGGATCATTAAGCAGAGGATATCAGCTGGCCAAACTCTTGTCTAAACCATTTAAAGTCAGTTCAGCATTCAGAGAGGCTGAATACTTTCTGAAGCCACTGTACATGCAACCTTGATGTCTGAAGATTGTTTAACAGTTAAAGACAGCGTCAGGTGCAACCTTAAGTCTTTCTCTTCAAATCCGCAATTTTACTAATTTCACTAATTCTTCAAATCATCACTCACATGCATCTCTGCCTCATCTAAAGGAGGCTGCTCTTTGTTACAGATTGTGTGCGTTTGCCAGGTATCCCTCCTTATTGTCCTACTTTGAGCTGTGTGATACCTCAGCGGGGGCATCATCCATCTTCCGTGAGTTTACTGGGACAATGCAAAAATGAATTTAAGCTTTAAAAAGGCTGACTGAAGCCTCTTTACATACTTCACTGAGCAGCTCTGCTTACAATTAAAGCCCCCCCCCCCTTTTTTTTGTCTTTCTGCCTGAGAGGACGAATCCTAAACTCCGAGAAAGAGGAGTCATCTGTGAGGAGGAGCAGCGGACTCTGGGCCTGGCTCCCTGTCTTAATGATGATTTGACGGTCACATTTCTACCGCTTCCCTGTCGTCTCTGGCATTCTATTCATACAGTGTGCTGTACAAGGTGACATCAAACAGGGCGAATGCTTTTTTTGTGTACATGTTTTATTTTTTCTTGCAAAGTTGGATTCGTGGGATTTTGGTTGCGTGGAGTCAGCCCTTTAACTACGCTCCATTCAGTAGTGTCATTTTTTGGCTGGACTGCGAGGGACCTGCATCTAGAGACTTTTACGGAAATCGTTCAGCATCATTCCCACATTTTCTGCGGTGTTGTTTCATAATAAACAAGCACTGATGTGTCCTTTGATATAACTGACGAAAAAAAGAATTCACAAAGCTGGCACCGCCGTGATTAAAAGCCTTAAAAGAGCCTAATAAAGCGCCTTTGTTCACAATTGATTATGTTTGTCTCACAGCCTGTGCCATTCGTTTTCTCCACATTATTCTGTAAAAAAAAATGACGCTCATTCTGAGAGGTAATCAATTTTGTAAACCTATTGCACTTAAACGCTCATTTACAAAGCAACATATTTATGACACATTCATTGCTTTGGGTTGGATCACTGTGTCTGAAATAATAATGAAAACGAACGTCAAACAGAAGGAGAAAACAATCCTGAAGCTCAAAGAATTTTCTTTACTTACAACGAAATAGCTCCTTAAATGAAACGAACCCATTTTATTTATTAACACTCTTAAAAAAAAACACCTTGGGGTCTTTGTCGCACATCACTGGACGAACTTGAACTGCAGTGTGTGAAGGCTCTGTCAGGCCCGACTGATGAGGATGCTGATAATGGGAGTCGTGCGCCTCGGCATGACCCCCCCCCCCCCCCCCCCCCCCTAGCTCACACCCCTCCGCTGAATCACGGCTTCCCAGGCGTTAGAATTGGTGCGGCTTCTTATCGCTCAGGCGACAGGGGGAGTGATCAATTAATTACAAGAGCTCACATAATTAACGAGCACGAGGAGACACTCGGCGAGAGGCAGTTCACATCCTCCGTTAGGATGCAGTCCGCTCAAAGTAATGAAAACACACACACACATATATATATGTATATATATATATATATATATATATATATATATATATATATATATATATATATATATATATATATATGCTGACACAGTAGAATTTAAACAGTTGCAGGGTGTGACGCATCTAATGCGCACTTTCTTCACTTTGGTGCGCGTGTACAAGTATTGTAAACCACGCTGTCTCTGAAAACATACAACAAACCGGGGTCTTTTTGGCAGTGGGCGTGTGTGTGCGCGCGCGTGTGTATGTGTGTCAGTCCGCGCGCACAGCGGTCTCTGGAAGAGGAGCAGAAATCAATTACAATTATTCTCTGTTGACAATGTAATTAAACTCAAGGCGGTGGCTAATACAGCCGCTCCAGACTCTTATCTGGAACGGACGGAGATTTACAAGCGCAAGCAGCCCGGCGTGCATAGCAAGCGAAAGGCCCCGAGTGAGACCCTCGCGTGTCCTGCTGGTACCACACCGATCACAGCGGGCGAGCAGAAACTGCCCCAAACTTCCCCAGCTGTCCAAAATAAATAAATAAATAAATAAATAACTTAAAAAGAAAAAGAATCAGGGCATTAAACGGACACTTAATGTACTGGCTTATTACAGCGGTTCAGATGACGTGTTTAAAAGCGCTCCGAGTGCTTAGAGAAGAAAAACGCCATAACGACCAGTTCACAGTATAGCAAGTTAGTTTAAAACATAAATTATTATTTTCGTTTATTTATTTTATTGCTTTTAGAGGCTCTTTGAGATTTCTATCGCATGTTAGTGAACGCTACCTGGTTAAACAACGTACTTGACTGGCAGCGACGCACTAATTATTTTTCCGTTCACTGGGATTGACCTGACTTGACTTCACTCTTGTGAGCAAACTTATGTCCACGTTGCTGGAAAGGGTCAAGAGGAGCCAGTTTGGCTTGTTTCCGACACAGTTTACCACCCGTCCCGTGGCCTTTGTTTTCATTTAAGCTCATAATTAACACTCCATTCTTAAATCATCAGTTCACCAGTGGGGTTTTAGTTTTGGGGTAAAACACAACTCACGGGACACGTGTACAGCGAGATTAGGAGAATACGCAATGCAGTGTTTTAGACTGTACAGTATGCCCCCCTCCGCCTCTTTGGGGTGTCACTGCTTCCAGTGCAGGCTCCAGTGGTTGGCTCCTGCTCCCCTTAAAACACGTGACTTTAACTTAACCCCCCCCACAGAGATCTTCTTGCGTAAGACTTTAACAAATGAGTAGCTTTGTCAAGACCTCGCCCACTTTTTTTTCTCTGTATTTGATCAGTTTGCTATTGGTGACGCACGAAGGAACGTATAGAGCCCAGAGCTTTGTGCGTAAAACCCGCCAAGTGGAAAAACTATTTATAGTTCAGGCCATTTTTAGCACATGGTGTATTCCACCCATACAACTTCTGAAAACTGAAAATGTGTGTGTGTGTAATTGTAATTGTTGAATGTGAATTTATGAGAATAACTATAAAGAACTCCCTCATCTTTGATTGTCAGCTTAAGGCACAGTCTTAGTTTCTTTTCTGTAAAATAAAGTATTTGATGTTGCTACGCTAATTGGAACTACTGGCCTATCCTGGCTCAGCACAATGCAAACATTACTTAGGCCTCGGTGCACTCCAGTGTATTCAAATTTCCCCCAATAATTACCCAAACCTGGAAATCTTTATCCAGACAAGCCACGTGAGATCAAGTGGGACGCTCCCCTGCATGCGTGTAAACATCCCACACTTCCTTAGAGACAAGTGTATTAATCAGGTTTTGGAAGGCTCTGTCCGGCGCTCACGCATTCAACGTGCGTAACCAGACAATTCACGCACGCACACACGCGCGCCCCCGTCGTCTTGTTCTCCTGTTGTCCCTTTAAAAATCCGAATCCAAGGCCAATGATTTATCAAACTCCTATTATCAAGAAAATGTCACAGGAAGGGCACCTTGCTCTGCACTGACGCAAACCCCACTCTTTCCCACGGAGCTATAGAAAAGCTTTGCAGTTGGTACTTTGCGGAGCTACAACCAGTCCGCTTCCACTCGTCTCCTCATCGGGTTTTTTTTCTTTACAGCTGTTTCCAGCCTGCTGGCAGAGCTCTGCAAAAAATGGTAAGTGTTCCAAACTAATTCGTGTAACTATTCTCCTGCAGTTTCATCTATCTATCCTCTGTCCTCTGAGTGTATTCTCTTCTGTTTTTATGCTAATCTGGCACTTTTCTTGGAGGGGGGCACTGTTTAACGCTTTCAGGCGCTCGAGCTGTCCGTGGTGCTGAAATGCAGCTGTGGTTTCACACTGAAAAACTTTAACCGCCTTTTCTCTTCTGTGTCACCTAACCTTTTTATTTCTTTATTTCCGTTTTTAGAGAAAGATTTAAATGGGAAAGTAAACTTTGGTTGATCATGTCTATTTTTGTAATCTTTTTTTTTTTTTTTTTTCAATTTACTCGCTCTCTACCGACTTAAACGGAAGCCAGGTAGTTAGTCCCCCGCTAAAAACACAACTAAGAAAACAACAAACCGGTCAGTAATTTTTATTTTCTTTTAAGGATTTATTCCTGTTGCCCCCCCCCCCCCCCCCCCCCAAGTTACATTTCAGGGGAGTCATTTGTAATTCCGCGCCCGTGGTCTGCTCACCGCTGGTAACGCCGGTGATCTTGCATGCCTGCGGGGAGAGCGAAGCCACCGAGAGACCCGCAGCAGCTTGTCTATTGCCCATAAAAATCAGTGGATGTGTGTGGCTGAATGACATGAGGGGGGAAATGGGGCGTAAAATTAAAGAATCTTGCAGAAAGCGAGAACCGGAGAAGCAAAAGCAACCCCCTCCCTCCAACAAGCACAAGTACTTTCTACACACACACACACACACACACACACACACACACACACACACACACACACACACACACACACACACACACACCCGGCAGACATTGAGCTGAAACTATGGAGCGACCAGAGCCACAGCATACAGCAGAAAAGGGAAAGAGCGTAATTTTTATTATGATTTTTTGTTTGTTTGTTTGTTTGGTTTTAGTCCCAGAGCAGCGATGGCCTGCAAACGCCTGCTAGTTTCATGGTTTCTGCCCTTCTGTTTCCTTTTATCTCGCTGATCTGTCGCTCCCATATTCCAGGATCTGTCTGACCACAGAGACATGGCCAAACAACCGGCCAGCGCTCCCACCGGCTACATCCCTGCGCAGCAGTCCGACGGAGCCGCGGGACTTACAGGAAACAAACCGGACAACACGGCAGCGTGCCCGCCGTCCGCCCCTCGCCATCACCCGGCGCCTCAGCCGCCGCCTCCTTGTAACGAGCGCAACACTTTTTGTCCCGCGGAAAATAAACCGGGGGAACCGGACAGCAATAAAGAATACGGGACGTTTAAAAACACCCCGCCGGCCGTCCCCGGATCCGTTGTCGTTAATTCGGCCTTGAGGAAGGATTCCGTCGGTTCGGCCCGCGGGGGGTCCGCCCAGTACGGCGACCCGCTCCGGGCCACCGCTGAGCAGAACAACACCGCAGGCAACTGGACGTCTATGAGCCAGACCACCATCATACTGGGAACAGATGGGAACACGTCTGTTCAGCCTGGAACCGTGGCGGGGGTAAGTCAGCTAAATGAACCGTTACCTTAACGGAGGGCGGCCGCTGTGGTGGCAGGTGCGGTGTGGATGTGTTTCCGCTCGTGGCTAGTCGGAGAGCTGACTGGATTAACCTGCTGCCTCCAAACAGGGGGGCAGTGCCACGCAGACCTTTAGTAATATCTCTGCTGTGAATAACAATCTGTGGAACTCTAAAAAAAAAATGTGGTAGCTACCCCAGGCATTGATTTGTGACGGACGTGTTAAGCTGTTCATTTGTAGCCCGAGAACTTCGGAGCTGAATCAGAGGATGCTTTAAAAGTGGATCTTAAGAGGGAGCCGTCATTGTGAGGACAGACCGTGGGTTCATTGTCGGGATGCTTAAACAGTATTGTCTGATACATAGTTCGTGGTCTTTATTTAGTTATTTTTCTTTCATGCACCGGCTCGGGAAAGCCTGTATTGGGAGTGAGAGTGGTTCATTCAGCGTATGCAAAGATTGTAAGCGCGCGGAACGCCCACAGGTGTAACAGACTATGGTGAACCTCTTCGCAGTGATACCGGGTTGAATCACGCATGTGTTGTAATTTGGGTGGACCCTGAGCTATTTGCTGTCCTTGCTTTGCGCAGCGTCTGTTCTGATGCTCTGCAGCAGTCTGCGGTGTCTGATCAAAACTTTAAAAACCGCTTATGTCAGCTAAACATGAGGAAAACAAAGCGCGCACACTGGGTTGTTTTATTTATTCATGATTAGATCCCCCCTTTAGACATAAACCTATGGCTATTTCCGGTGTTTTTATTTTTCTTATTATTTTAGTTACAATTCTAAACTTGATTTGTGCTTGGTGGTGATAACATGGTTAATGAAAAAAAGAGAACTGAATCATACTCTCGCGGTATTCTCGGTGTTCCCTGCCCACACTTGGTATGGCCCAAAAGCCCAGGTGTTATCCGGCTGATAGACAGCGCTGTATTACAGGAGACTGCGGATTGTTTCCAATCCCCAGGAGGGCATCCCCCACCACCCCTACCCTTTCACACGCTCACACTTACAGAAGCAGACACACAGACACATTCCCATGCAGAGCAATGTTTGTGAATCGGAATCTATATGAATTTCAACACAGTCTATTTCCTGAATCTGATAAATGAGGTTCTGCTGTGTAGTAGTAAAAAAAAAAAATGTTCTCCTGAATTTTCCTGAATCGATCTTCAGGAAATGTTTTTAATCTCCGTCTGAAATTCCACGAAGATTTCCAGCGGTTTAGTGGAGGTAACGGCCCTTAAGCGTAGCAGAGGATGAGACGAGTTACGTGTGTAAGCTTTGAGAGCCGCTATGGAATTCTGATTGTCGTGTGTAAAACGGAACAAAATTAAAATATAACGAACACAGTGAACAAAATGTAGATGGCCCCAAAAAACGTGTTTCGGATCGGATTCGTCAACATTTTGTAAATAAAAATGTTCCAGATTGTCAGTCAGCATGATGAATGTGGAAAAAACGCGCTTTGATCAGTGAGCATGTAATATTATTGTCTGTAAAGGACAATTCCCCCCAGAATGATGAGTTACTCTTTTTAATTATGTATTTATAATTTGTTTTTAAACTAGAGAATGCGTTTTTGTTGATGGGAGATGAGTTAGCCTGAGTGCTTCTTCTTGTAGTTACACTTAGCTTTTTTTTTTTTTTTTTTTTTTTTTTAAAGATTATTATTACTTTTTAAAAACATTTTAGAGACTCAGTCAGTGTTTTCCCCCCTCAGGTTAACGAAGATGATGACGAAGGGGGAGATGAGAATAAGGCCAGAGGAAACTGGTCTAATAAACTGGATTTTATTCTGTCCATGGTTGGCTATGCAGTGGGACTGGGAAACGTGTGGAGGTTTCCTTATCTTGCCTTCCAAAACGGGGGAGGTAAGACTTTATGTGTGTGTGTTTTAAATAATAAAATAAAATAAAATTTCAGTCAGGGCCGGAATTAGCCCCATTCATTCCTTTATCCTGTTAGGCCTGTAAGCATGCGAATGCTAATAGGCTATGTTAAAAATGAATAAAGAAATAGGTTATAGTGTTGGGATTTCCTCTGGTGGTGCGCAAATATAATGTGCTTACATCGCCAAGCAAAATCGACTCTCATTATTTTAACTCGCATTCTTGTCCTTGTTATAACTGCTTTGTATAGGAGTTATTATCAAATAATATCCTTAAATGTTGCAGAAGTCATTAAAAGCTGCCGTATGTTTTTCCCCATATGCCGAATGTTTTTTTTTAGAAGCAGCCAAGTACACACTTCACGTTAGATGATTTTCACTTTATTCCATAGTTAGGTTCAGACTTTGGTGCTTCTGAAACTCCGCTCTGTAGCCTGGTCTTTAATTCCCCGCAGGAGCTTTTTTGATCCCCTACCTGACCATGCTGGGCATCGCTGGGATCCCAATCTTTTTGTTGGAGGTTTCCCTCGGCCAGTTTGCAAGCCAAGGGCCAGTGTCAGTGTGGAAATGCATCCCCGCTCTGCAAGGTAAACTGGCCCATCTCCTCATCTTTAAGAAATATAATTTAAAAAAAAAGAAATAAAAAAGAAATAAACATATAAAACCCAAATGAAAAATAAATACATTTTATAATCACGAGTTCTCCACTTTCCTTAAGAGTAATTTATCTATTTCGTCTCATTTATTTATTTTAGGTTGCGGGATTGCCATGTTGATAATATCTGTCTTGATAGCCATATACTATAATATTATAATGTGCTGGACACTGTACTACCTGTTCGCTTCGTTGAAGGGCTCACTGCCATGGGCTAACTGTAGGAATGAGTGGAACACGGTGGAATGTAAGGACAAAGACATGCTGCTGTTAGGTAAGACACACACCTTCACACACACATACACACACACACACACACACACACACTAGAAAAGCACCCCACTCTCCACAATACGCAATGCGTCATGCCTCCCTCAGCTAAGGTGTCCTGCAGTATAATGAATACTGACCTGTGATCTCTGCGGTGTTTCACTCTGAAAAATACTTAAACTTAAGAGCACCCAGTTTGTTTTCTATATGATCCAGTTGGATTGTTAGAGGCCAGTAAAGTAGGGGATGAGGGCCCCAGGGAGATAAAATCCCACCCGAAACACGCTATATTTATATCTTCGATTATTCTTTTGTGTGATTCTGTCAGATTAAAGCATTGCTTCATGTTTTAAAGCTGCAGCATGGAGCAGAAGCAGCCTGTTAGTGGTCTGACACTGAATTAAACTGTGGATAAAATTATGTTTTAGCAAAGAAAACATAAAAGCGGAGAATCGAAGGCGTCTTGGCGTCGATTTGCATCGAATAAAAGTCGAAATAGGCTTCACTTTGTGTAATATTTGCCTTTAGCGATTCTGTGAATTCAGCACAAAAACTGCTTGCTTGACAAATTTACTGTACAGGCTGAGCTGCTGCAGTGCTGCAGTGAGCCCGAGACTGACCCCTGCTGGATGAAACGGGAAGGCCTATTCGGGTCTGCATGTCTGCGTCTTTTGAATGATGAAGCAGACAAGAGGGAGCAAAAACGTGAACTATGTAGCCTGGCGTATGTTAATGTGTTTACATATATGATTTTATTGTGTGGGTGAGCGAGGTCTGAACAGGTTTGCAATGCAGTGCACAAGCTCTGCAAAAATAATCTGTTATATGCATACTTTAATGTTTCCCTTTTATGTCAAAGAGATGTGGTTATATTAAAATATGTATATGGAGTAATATTACACTACAATGTAATTTTTAAAGCTATATTTGTGGCCTAGGGTCATAAAGGATTCATGTCATGTCATCGCATGTTGTCCACTGAGTGTATTCATCCCCCCCCCCCCTCCAAAAAACAAACAAACAACGACAACAAAAAACCCAGTTGCACAAGTGTGCAAAGCACAATTAAAAAAACGTCCTGAATCATTAAGGCCCGGTTAATATAAGCTTGAAATGACTGAAAATAGAGTCATATAAAAAGCTTAAACCTACTTCTGTCTACCTTGTTTGCATGAAAAAAAATTGTAAATAGTGAGAACAGGGCTCAGAAACATTTATTTAATCATATCCAGCAGTGCAGGATTTTAACAAATACAAGTGGAAGAAGTTTCCAGTGAGGCTACACTACACTGTACACTGTATCCATCTGGCCTCTTCCTCCCACTTCTTACTCACATCCATCTCTTCACCCCAATTCAGAGTGTGTACCTGAGCGGGCAGTAAGTTGTGTCCCACAGCAGCTCTCTGCCAGCCTCTCCAAGCTGACGTGTATTGATTTCTGATTGGAACAGACTCATGCATCCTGCGGGACAGAAACATCACGTCCATCAAGAACTCCACTTTCTGTACGTTGGCAAACACGGCGGGAAACCTGACAAAGCTGCTAAACATGAGTATGGACGGAAACAAGACATATGTCAGCCCCAGTGAGGAATACTTCAAGTGAGTGAATCCTCTGGCCAAAATAAAATGTTGTTTTCAATTCCTGAAAAAAAAAAGATCTATACATTTTTAGCCAGATTTTTAAAAAAAAATTTTTTATGACTGGATGAAAGACAGAATCTGATATTTTGTAAAACTATTCTCTGCAGTTCTCAAGCCATCAATAAAAGTGATCATTTTGCTTCAGTAAAAGTTCATGGACACTTAGATAAGGTTTATTCCTAATAATTATAGTTTTATGTCTTCTTGTTTTATTTTTTGCATTTCTTTTTAATGTGACAACACACAAGTACATGTCCAGATAGTTGCCTGAAGCCACAAATTAATCTTTTAATTTCATACCCCCCAAAATCACCCACATAGGAGATATTCACGTAAAACACTGCAAAAATAAACTCAAAATGTACAAAAAAGTACAGCACAACAATAATAAAAAAAAGTCCTGCAGCATTTTATGAAAACATGTTTATGCCAACTTCTTGAAATAGGTTCAAGATTCAATATTCAAGATTTTTTATTTTGCCATTTGCAGACAGGACCAACAGTCCATGTACATTGGAATTCTTGGGCAGAGCTTTCCAAGTCAAATCACACTTGAACAATATAACAATATAATAATATAATAATATAACAATATAAAGACAGAAAAAGCAGAAGGAAAGAAATCAAGTCCGGAGTGGGGTAATCGTACTGTTTTCTATATACAAGGGAAAAAAAACTGTACAGAGACTTTGTAGTTCTCTACCTCTTATTGCACTCATTCAGCTTAATATCTTTAAACACAACGAGGCTATCCTCGCAATATATAATTAATGATGATTTATGGAGATTTGTGTCAAAAGTTGGGCAAAAAAAATCTTACATAAATCTTACATCTCTGGCAGACGCTCTGACATGTTTGGGACTCGACAAAATGAAAAAACAAAACAAAAACAAAAACAGTGTCAGCATGAACATTTGATCTGCATTGTTTTTTGTTTTTTTAGATTTAACCTTTCTGTTTGAATAACACCTGCAGGTACAATGTGCTGCACATTTCCAAAGGGATTGAATATCCAGGAGACATCCGCTGGCCTCTGGCCGGCTGTCTCTTCTTGGCCTGGCTCATTGTCTACGCCTCTTTAGCCAAAGGAATCAAGTCATCGGGAAAGGTAACAAACTAAAAACAAAACTAAAACCTACCTTCCGATGTCTTTCTGCTTGATGTTTGAAGCTCAGAAGACATGCTGCTATTAGTTTTCTTTTAACAGATTGCGTTCCCTTTAATGATAATATCGCCACCTAGTGATGAAGTATGTGACACACAACCTTTCATGAGGAAAAACTGTCATTTCCAAAAATTTAAAAATAACGCACATCTGAGTTCATTTCCAAGAAAATATTTCATATGCAAATACCCAGAGTCTAGATAAACGCAAAACAAATGCATTATATTCTGTTTAATAAATTATCTACTTCACAACAATTCTTTTAAACTCCGTGTTTGAGTTTTTTTCTCGTAAGAAATACTTAAATGTTACTTAAAATAACTGAAAGCTATTTTCTTAGTTTAAAGACAGCAAAAGAAGGAAAAAATAAATACATAAATATATAATTTATAAATACATAAAATGCTGTTCAAGCCCAGGTGAATGTTAGAGCTGCTTTAAAAAGACAGTCTTATGGTCTCAGACCGAAACAACATCCAGAAACTGAATAAAATTGCGATTGTTGTATTGTGGTTCCCTCTGGTGGACATAGAGATGAGCTGCAGCACACATAAGCCTGTCACTGTGGAGTGGAGCTTCAGGCCTGTGTCAGTGGTTTTTCTGTAATAATTGTAAACTTGGGATTTTTTTAGTGTTCAAATTCCTGTTTGCACCACAATCTGGATCAAAAGTGATCCTAATATAATCCTAATATATATGTTAATGTAGTATTTTTGTGACGAGAAACAGCTAACTCTTGCTTTTTTTTAAATTAAAAAAATAAATGTATTTAAAAAAACAAAATCATAAAAGACAAGGAAAATAAATAGTAGTAATAAATTAAACTTAATTAACTTAACAGAAACTTCTATAGTCTTCTTTAAAAAAAAGATTTGTATATGTAAATATAGAAAAAAGGAAGAAGAAGGTCTTTACAGTGGAAAAGAAAAACTAAATGTTTAAAAGTCCACACACAAAGAGAGGGATATAAATGATCTTTCAAAGTTTACTGACTTTGACCGTTTTATGAAAAAAACTGTTTTATCTTTGCATGTGTGTGTGTGCTGATGTTGCTCATTTCTTTTCTTTTCTCATTAGGTGGTGTATTTCACCGCCACGTTCCCTTACGTGGTGCTGGTCATCCTCCTGATCAGAGGAGTGACCCTCCCCGGTGCGGCTGACGGCATCCTCTACTTTATCACACCAAAATGGGAGAAACTAAATGATGCAAAGGTAACCAGCATTTCCTCGCTGAATTCTACAAACACTAAAGTACAGACAGAAAAGAGGCCTTCCAGTCCTTGCCCTTCTTCTGCAGCTGCTCCTCTCTCCCTCAGGTGTGGAAAGACGCTGCCACTCAGATCTTCTTCTCCCTGTCGGCTGCTTGGGGCGGCCTCATCACGCTCTCTTCTTACAATAAGTTCCACAATAACTGCTACAGGTAAACACACAAAAGGTAAACTATGCTTCTGGCAGACAAATTCCACCTGTCACCACAGATGCATGACGCTATGTCTGAATGTGTCTGAATGTCTGGTAGGATGAAATGTCAGTAATAAATGTGACTTTTTGCAGCAAGCTGTTTCTTTCATTTTCTCTCAATTTGTTCTTCCTGTGCTTTGTTTCATCGCTAAAGTAATCCACAGCATTTGAAGTCAAAAAATGCAAAAGCCTAAATGTGTGAAACTTTTTTGATTCACAAGAAATATACATATATTTTTTTACTTCATGCAGCCACAATACCTGCACATTAACTGAATATACACATGGTTCATTACTATAAATGAAAGCTTAATATAAGTATCCACCATTATATATTTGCCAATTGTGTTTTTTAAATGTTGTACACAAGACAGGGCTCTAAGTATGAGAGCATCAGAGACGTTATCAGAGGGATGTGACACTCAGATCGATGAAATGTTTGAGAATTCAGTTGCAGTAAAGATGGTGACAGAAGTTTGACTTCTTATTAAAAGCTTTTCAAATCATTACTCTGTGGCAAAGTTGGCAAACATTTAATAAACAAAAAATCCGATTTGACTTGATGGTAATGAGATTTTTATGTTCCAGTGATCATTTTAATTCAAATGAATTTAGGCAACGCTTCAAAATAACTGCCCAAATAAGTGCCAAGAGACGTTGCAAGATGGCTTCCTCATCCCGAGACCTGGTTCTAGAAGGACTTTGGCACCACTGGACAGTTTTCATATTCATATTTCTATGTTTTAAATACTTAAAAACTCTTGAAGTCACAACAAATATATTTGCTCACTTTGCGTTTCTCCTTTCTCTTCTTGTTTTCCTTTTCATTGCAGGGACACTATCATAGTGACATGCACAAACAGCGCCACCAGTATATTTGCTGGGTTTGTCATCTTCTCTGTCATTGGTTTTATGGCACATGAGTTAAAGGTGCCAATAGAGAAGGTGGCTGATGAAGGTAAGCTCCCAAACTGGCCAGCAGTAGCATGAGGTCAGCACCGCTTTTATCTGCACTCGAGGCAGTGTCTATGTATTCCTATTGAAATACTATACATGTAGTATATATTTAGATGTTTGTCTGTGTGTGTGTGTGTGTGTGTGTGTGTTAGGTCCAGGTATAGCTTTCGTGGTGTATCCAGAGGCTCTGACCAGACTTCCCCTGTCTCCTTTCTGGGCAATCATCTTTTTCCTTATGCTCCTGACCCTTGGCCTGGATACTATGGTAACCTTTACTAATGAAATACTAATGAAATACTAATGGAAAAAAAAAAAAATCAAGTTCCAAGTTTAAATATGAGCTATGGCATTTGGAAGTTATAGCTGGAAACAGGCAAACAATTTGCCCATAAAATGACTTTTAAGTAACTCTATTTGAACTTACATGTTAAAGAACATGAAACAGCACTTTTAGTCTTTGCTCTAATGCTGGAGTAAAATCCTGCACAAGCTCTCCATCTGCTAAAGATGATGTCAGTCTTCTTACCCGAATCTGAGCAAGACATGTAAACAACGTTCCTGAGTTTCCTTTTTTTTTTTTTTAGCCAGTTGGTGGCAGAAGAACTCCACACTACCTATGAAACCAGAGCATCATCACCCTCTTGTCCACCACAGTGTTTGCGTAGTGGATGAGATGATCTTGTTCTTGTGCTTGAGAGAAACATCTCCCCTCACCTCATCTCTCAGTGTGTTCGTCTTTGATTGTCTTCCTCGCCCTGTTTCCTCACATCTTAGTGCTTCCCACCTGAGATGGAGGCAAGGAGAAATGAGGAGAAAAGGCTCAAGGGCAACACGTATTTAAGAAAAAGTGACACTCTCACTTCTGAGCAAGATTACAAATATTAGTTTTTTAAAAAATTACAAGCACAAACGAGGAGCACAAAGTTTGATTTTCTTTAATAACGAATATAACTTATAAATACAAAAGGAATATTTAGTAGTCTCTTCCTGCCAAAGCTTGTATAGTCCAGTTGTGTGTCACTTAAAACATAAAACGAAAAAATGAAAAAATGAGCTCATAATGGCTAAAAAGCTCTGTGAAGTGCAGAGTTGGGGATAACTGTAAACATTTTCAAGCAATTATTAATATAAAAAATATTAATAAAAAGCGCAGTGAGGGGAGGTTGTTTCGTTCAAGGGTCAAGATTAGGGAAACCAATCTCGACCTTGATGCCAGTGTTCATTTTTAATGTGTAAAGTGTTTGTAAACGAGGTGTTGTGAGATGTTGGTCTGTCAGGTAAATGATCTGTTTCTGCTGTGGCAGGTATTCAGGCCCACTTTGTTTTAATTTTGCTGAAGATCTCAAAATTTGTGACAGTCAGAAACACGAGTCTCTTGACTTTTGTTTGCTCTGAGGTTAATACTTGGGTTTGGTAGCTGATGTATAAACACTGCACACTGCACACATTGACCCAATTAACATAATTACAAATGCACAGTACCCGCTGTGACTGATTTCACCTGAAGTGCCTGAGCTCTCCAGGTACTTGAACAGAGGGGAGTCTGTGTGATTGGAGTGAGTGAAACTAGGTTGACCTTAAAGTCTTGGAGCTACATCAGGAAGTAAATACAACAATCAAATGTGATATGTGAAGACAGCGCTTTACACTGTGGGTGATAAGAATTCATTTTGTTAACCATTCCATCACAGAAATGATCAATCGTAATATTAATACAACCACTCCAGCTGCAGTTTGAGCATATGGAGTGTGGAGAATGCCAACAATAACTGCACAGATGTGTAATTTAAGATATAATTAATTTTCAGGAAGCTATTCTACACTAAAAATGTTTATGTCCAAAATTCTCAGTGGAATTTTGTTCTATAATTATAATGTAAAACATTACATTTAATGGAAGCTGGCCAAATAATACTGAATTGATTAGTATACTTTCAGTTCATACCAAGCTTATTTTCCTTAATGATTAATTAAGCGTGTAAATAAACCATTGTTTTTATATTTTTCATTTGCATTTTACTCAAAATGCAGTACATCAGTTTTGGGCCCCTTTTCCCTTCAGAACTGCTTTAATTTTTCATGAATTCAACAAGCTGGAAACATTTCTCAGAGATTTTAACATGACAGCTTCATTCAGCGTCAGCATCACTAGGTTTGAACTTCCGCAGGTTGTTTTGAACATGTCTAAATTCCTAAATTCTCTCAGTTGTTGCCACATGATTGGATGGTTAGATTTTTGTGTCAAAAAGCAATAGCTTACAAAGTGGCCTGTGCCTTTACATTTTAAAAAGGAATTACAGTAAACAAAAAACCTATAAGGTTTTAATTTTAAACTATATATCTGTCTATGATATTGATCTATTGTAACATTTACTTACTTTAGATATCATTTGCAATTTGTATTTGGAAATTGTTTTAATTCTTCTAATGTCAAAACAATAATTCCACTAGCAGATCCATAAATGTAAAAGTGAAAGACAAGTATACTGAAAAACTTCAAACTGACAGATTATATTATTGCTCCATGTCAGTACTAAGTTTTCCTAAAATAACCCAAAACGGTTTCATTTGGACCCACTAGCCATGATATCGGTTACTGCGCTGAGTTATTCCTCACGCAGCTTCAGCGAACAAACACTTTTCGTCTTCGGGATGTTTTTAAAGTCCAGAGCACCTCCTGCCATGATCCTGGGTAAACAGTTCCTGATAAAACACAAACTCCTTCAAGTGCATTGTGATGCTCCTGAGCTGAGCAGAGGAGCAGAGGGCACAGCGGTGCATTAAGACACAAGTAAACAGTAACAGTAAATGATGATGTTACTTTGCCTTGGCAGCAGCAGCACAGAGGAGACGGCTTGTGGTTTTGTCGTTGAACGCAGCTCAGCAGTAATAGGCTGGGGATGTTGACGGGAAATTAGTTTTGGGAGCTCAGGAGGAAAAGGAAGAAGTGGGGAAGTGACAGATAGCTTGATGGCAGCGCCATTTCTACAATATACTTATGCATACGCACACACTATACAACCCTCGCTCAATTTTCATGTTTATGTATTCATCCGCTGCTTTCCTCTGGGTTCCGAGTCCCTTTTACCATCATGTTACATTTGCAATTCTCTAGACAGGCTCATCCTATCAAAGTCTATCCATTGTAAACTAAATCCTTCATACTTATTTGTTTTCAGAAGTTCTTCTGCTCAGGGTTAGAATAATGTTCTTTATTTGTTTGCGAAATAAATGAAATTATGTGTTTATTGGATGAACCGAAGACAAATGCTGGATGCTAAAGTTATGACAGCAGCGGCCGCTTGGATTCAGATGAGGTAAACTTGCTGACTTGAGGCTTTTTATTTAGTGGAATTGCTGCTACGCCCTGGCCTGGGTGGACAATTGTTAGTGATTCTGCAGTGGAGCCAAGCAGGATTACTGTAAGCTGTTGCCAAAAGTATTAATATTAAATAGGAATCATAAAGAGTTGGCGATTGTTTTCAGCAAATGCAATGTTTGAACAGCGTGTTTATTAAACATCTGCCATGGTTAAACACATTTCCTCCCTAGTTCTCTTTAATATTTCCCCCTTCTCATCTCCATCCCAGTTTGCCACCATCGAGACCATAGTCACCTCCGTGTCAGATGAGTACCCCAAATACCTGAGGAAACACAAGCCGATCTTCACCCTGGTCTGCTGCGTCTCTTTCTTCATCCTGGGATTTCCCATGATCACAGAGGTATGTGCTCTGCTGCACTCTGGGTTCACAGCGGATACTTGAGCATTCTCCTTGCACCCTCTGACTCTGTCTTTGAATACAATGCCAATTTTTCTGCATGTCAAGCAAAGTTCTGGCCTTCAGATGTCAGGCGCAATGATTGGAACAGTAGGCTGAGTCTTATTAAAATTTCCCCAAGGGAGACTCAGAGGGCGAAATCCAACCTAAAGTAAGATTGTCATTCCTTATTATTCAGTAGGAGCTGGTGTGGAAGTTGTGACCGTGGACAAATCCAAGTGTCTGGTGACAGGAGGGATGACATTGTAGGATGAAGGCTGAATAGATTTTGTAATATTTTCTCTCTGTGTGTGTGTGTGTGTGTGTGTGTGTGTTTGTTGCAGAGTGGGATGTACATGCTCCAGTTGGTGGACACGTTTGCGGCCTCCTATTCTTTGGTCATCATTGCTATCTTTGAGCTGGTGGGGATTTCGTACCTCTATGGTAAGTACATGAGCTGCCAGGAAAGCTCACTCTAAGGCCACTCTAGGTTCAGCATGTGAAGTCACAGCTGTGATTTTTTTCTTTCCACAGACAGTACCTTTAATCTGCATTCTCTTTAATGGGCAGTAGGGGGCGACTGCTCTGGTTGCAAATGTAGACAGATAAGATCATAAGGACAGATTACACTTGATCTAGTGAATACTTCTCTGATGATTTCATGGCCTTTTGGGCAAACTTACAGTTGCCAAGTTGTTATTTTATAAGTCTGTTGGTTTTTTAGTCAAACCAATATTCATCTGTATTTCTTACATAAAAAGCCAGTGCCAGCTTGATTGTGTGTTCAGAGAGGCATATTTATATATATAATAGAATAATAAATGCAAGAATACCTTTCTCTTCTGAAAATCTAGATATCTGATATTGTGTGTGTAATTTCTTTGCTTTGACTTTGCTTCTGTGACACATTTCCACAGACAGCAGGGCCGAACTGTATAATCAGCCGAGAGACCCTAAAATATTACTGTCAGTGCAGGGTGCAGCAGAGAATATTGGTGGTTTTTGAGGCATTTCTATTCCTGAACTTAAAATCCTTTGTCATAGTAAAACAGATAAAATCAAAATATCTTCAGGCTGTAGCAGTTTTAACAAGAAAAAAATCAAACTGAAAAGAACAGCATAGTTAAAATAACGGGTTTCTGCATCTCAATTATGCGTATCTGCAAAACGGGACAATCGTCCAAAGCTCCTTCAGGCTGGAAACGAATTCTCACTTGTTAATCCTGCGGTGACCACTAGGAGTCTCTGTTGTAATGCACAAGTCTCTCTCACACACACAGGCAGAGAGCTCAGGTGTGTATCAGAAGGCTGTTACCAAGAAGCAAAGCTCGCCTCCAGTTTGTCAGAGCATCAGTGCAGGTGACATATTGAAATGATTGTGTGACTCTGCCACTTCATGTCACTCACAGTTATCCGTCAATAAAGGCAGAGGAATGAAGCCATCTGCTCACTCACTTTTTCCAGGGACCACAGAAACACATTCACATGCGCTCATAAGGACAGATTGAATTTACCGATCCTTTTTTTTAAAGGGACGTTATTAAACCCAGGTCACACTCCATGCCTTCTCTCTGGAAACCTCTCCCATTTCTCTTCTTTTATTTCTTCTCTTTTTTCTTCTTCCTTTGCAGGCCTACAGAGGTTTTGTGAGGACATTGAAATGATGATTGGTTTCCAGCCAAACCGATTCTGGAGACTGTGCTGGGCCTTTGTGACTCCAACCATTCTGACGGTATGTTTGTTTTTGCTCATCTCATTCTCTGGTATGCGCATACACGCACACTCACTCACACAAACTCGCTCACATACACACACGCACACAGACACTCGTACACATGGGCACATATGAACATGTGCAGCCCAAAATGCCTCTATTTTCACTGTCTTCTTTCAAGTTCATTGATTTGCAATCATAAAGGAACAGAGGAGAAATTGCTCCTGTACTCAGAAATCGAAAAATTATTTCCTCCTTCACATTCCCGTCATGTCACAGGTTCTCACGTTGATTGTGATTTCAAAACTGAAGCTGCCAAATTCCAAATGTGTCAGCGTTTGATCTGCACTGAACATGTACATGATCAGTAGAGATTATACACATATCTCCAAAGAAACCTGTCTCTGTAAAGCTGAGAGTCTTTAAGTAGAATGCTGTGTAGTCAAAGTTCACTACAAAGGCACGTAAGAGCTGGACACTGGCCAGCATTAATGTTTGTAGTCGTAATGGAAACTACTGTACCTCCAAAGCAGAGGTGACGATGACAAATGGAGCAGCAGTCAAGGCGGCTGGCCATCTTGCTGCTCTCTCTCTGTCTCTCGAGATCACATTTCCTCCGGGAGCTCATTGATGCACAGCCTCCGGCTAACCTAGTTCTGTCTGCCATCTTTTCTCTGTTTGTATTCCTTTTGGTCTTCTTATTCTAATCCTTTCAAACCAAATTCACTTTTTTATACTTTTTCCACCCCCCGACCCACCCCTGCCTTTCCTGTTTTTGTACTCTCTGCATATAATAAAACTAAAGGTCTAATTTTCCTCATTGATATAGAACAGCAGACAAAGTTTTAGCCTTGGACCCTGAGGTCAGTGCAGTTAAGCTACTACACAGTCCATACCAGTCAGTGCTGACAATCACTGCACAGTTGAGCAGCATCAGGTAACAGCAGTTGAAATACTGTGCTGTGACATTTCACCTAACAAATGTTTCTCGGATTTCCGGGCGTGTGCAGGGCATCCTGGGGCTGAGTCTCTACCAGTGGAAGGTGATGACATATGAGGACTACACCTACCCCACCTGGTCCATGGTTCTGGGCTGGCTCATGGTCATCTGCTCTGTAATCTGGATCCCCATCATGTTCGTCATTAAGATGCACCTGGCCCCCGGCACCATCATCGAGGTAATAATTGTGATAAAACTGTCACGTAATGTTTTGGGTTTGTCTGCTACGCACACACTGTCCCACATGCATCTTTGTCTCTTTCTCTTTCTCTCTCACGCACACACACACACACACACACACACACACACACACACACACACACACACACACACACACACACACACACACACACGCGCGCGCACTGTCGAGGAAATCAATAGTCTCATCCTTCGCTCATTAGCAGAGAGAGGAAGGCTGCAGGCTGAGTATTAATTTGAACATTTTTTTCTGGGAGTCTTGTGGGTCTCTTTAAAATGCTTTGATTAATGGATGATGATGACGACGAACGGGCCTTTCTGGTCTAACATCTTTGTGCGCTCTGCATCTCTGACAGCAGCCTCTATCACACACCTCTAACGCTACATTTGATTTTCTTTGCTTTGCTTGCTCATAATTAATGCGTAATCATCACAGTGTCAAATCATTTTTCACCTCGAAATTCTGCACACAATGCCCCATAGTGACAAAGTCAAAAAGTTTGCTTGAAATTTTTGCAAATTTATTAAAAATCAAACAAAATGAAGCACATACACAAATCTTCACAGCCTTTGCCATGACACTCAAAATTGAGCTCGGGTGCATCCTGTTTCCACCGCTGATCTTTCAGATGTTTCTACAATTTAACTGAAGTCCAGCTGTGGTGATTCAGTTGATTGGACATGATTTGGAAAGGTACACACCTGTCCACATGTAGTTCTTGGTCCCATCCCATTAACTGAGGCGAAGGCTCATTTTCCAAAATAATAGTGAACCCCAACACGCAGCCAAGATAACAAAGGAGTGGCTTCAGGACCACTCTATGAATGTCTTTGAATGAACACCTCTTGAGAGATCAGAAAATGGCTGTGCACCGATGCTCCCCCATCCAACCAGGTTCTGCAAAGAAGAAGAAGAACAAAAAATATGTGTGCAAAACTTTTAGAATCATACTCAGAAAAATTTGAGGCTGTAATTCCTGCCAAAGGTGCATCAACAAAGTATTGAGCAAAGGCTGTGAATATTTATGGACATGTTAAATGTGCAAGAAGTAGCTTTATCAATGTGTTAAAAGTCAGGGCAAAAGCCAAACAAATGTCATTTAACAAGAGGCCAGCATTTGTTAAAGGGAGCAGTTCATGTATTATCGCTATCTGTAAGTGCTCCGTGTTTCCTCTTGTCATGCAGCGCCTGAAGTTGGTCTGCTCCCCTCAGCCTGACTGGGGTCCTTTCCTGATGAAGCACCGTGGAGAACGCTACCAGAACATGATCGACCCACTGGGAACCAGCTCCCTGGGCCTCAAGCTGCCCCCCAAGGACTTCCAGCTTGGTTCTTACCAGTAGCAGCCATCCTGACAGCACCACATCCACCATTTCCAAGCCCTGTAGGAGGCACTGGTGGGTGGTGGGAATCATCTCCATCCCCACGTCTTCTACCTTCTCTCTCTCTCCTGCTCTGTACTTAAGCCTTCTTTGCTTCTTGTCTTCTTTGCTTTATCGTGGATGTGGAAACAAGCTCCTTCTCTTCTTCCTTTATGTCTGCATCATGTCCTTTCTTCTCTCAGGGAGGAGTAGCTGCCCAAGTGGAGTCTACTCTTCCACTGCTGCTTTGTACACTCTTAATGGGCTACCATTGCCTCCCACACATGACCGCTGATTACTCCAGAACCCTTCCCAGGGATCTTTATTCCAAGAGAAAAATTGTGTCATAAAATGACACAGCTCAGACTGCACTTGCAATATTAGACTCACCCTAGTTGCTCCCTATGGAGTTGTGTGTATTTCTCTGTGTGTGTGCGCGTGAGTTTAAGTGTATGTGCGTGCCATCAAATTCGTGTGTACAGATAATGAATCATCTTGGTGCAAGCAGACACAGGAAAACAAAAAGAAAATTGAGTGACAGAGAAAAAAACCCCCCAAAAACAAAAAACGGCACAACGAGCTCAGTGGGGATCTTTGTTTGGTTCCATCTGTGTACAAAATTCCATCGGCAATACAAATAATATCAACTGCCTGGAAAGAAAAAAAAAACACAATATGCTCTGTTATCACATTTTGTTCCTATCCAGCAGTATATATGTATATTCATATGAGCTTCCACTCAGTCGCTATTGCTTTGTCAAAAATAGATTATAAGATCTGCAATTTGTGCCTCCTACATCCCGGTAGAGTAGCGAATGCATCCTGATTACTACTTTTCGTAGATACACTTTGGCCTTGGATGACTCTGCAGTATGGTACAAACTTGGGTTTATTTTTCTTTCTGAACCCAAGGGACCATTTGTGATACCCTCTCTCTTTGTCTATTTATTAAGTTGTATTCCTGCTGTATTGTCCTAGAATTTAAAGTAGCACATTCCTAACGTAGGAGTAGTCTAGCCTTCTTCTAGAAGGTGATAACGTGGCCATTTAACCTTCTTAGGTCTGAAAACCTAGTAGTTGCTATTTGTGCATATATTTTAGACGTGTATTTGTGAAAGTGCTAAGCCATCTGACGAAACCTTCTTTCCAATATACATCGCATCAGTAGAGTAACAGTGTAAAATATATATATATATATATATATATATATATATATATATATATATATATATATATATGTATATATATATATATATATATAACCTCCAGCAGTGATAGAGGTAGCAAGACAGGGACTCGCATTTGCGTGTGTGTGCGTGTGTGTGGGAGGGGCAATAATGCCTCTCTGAACCCTAGTTGTGGAATATTTTGTACAAAAAAAAGACTTTCTTCAAGTAGTAAGCGTGTGTTGTTGTCCTGTCCTCACAAAATTAGGAACTGCGCTATATGTGAGCAGATGAAGATTAGAAAATGGCCTCCTTCTATCCTGGAAGTGTACTTTGTCTCTTGTTGTTTGTGGTAGAGCTCTTGAGACCTCTTTGTCATTTCAGACGTATGCCTCGCTTCTACGTGTGTCCTCATGAAAACAGGGTCTCAGGTATACTCGATCCCTTCAGACTACTCTGGTAGCTGTGGGAACAGTAGCAGCCAGTGCACAGAAAACAGCAGAGCCACCCCAGTGCTTAATTATAATGGGAACGGTGTGGAAGTGTGTTGCAAAAGGTCAGATAATCTCAATGCAGCACTGCTTTGGTTTTGCTTGCTGTTGCTTCGGTGCACCCCTTCAGTGCAATGAATATAAAAGATACACAAGTGATTTAGCCTGTTTTGACCAACCCTGTGCACTGCTAAAGGAGGGTCATTATGAGTAAAATTAATTAAAAAGAAAGTCACATTTCAAAACTGGAACTTTAATTAGCTCTTGAAACAGTTTTGTTGATCATCAATGCACTGATTAGTTTCATTCTAAAACGCAGAAAATTCAGAGCTCTCACCAACTTCTACTCACACTGTGATCCTGTAGAATTAGCCATAATGCTGTAATTTAGCACATATTTCCCTTTAACTCATCCTGTTAAGATATCCTCAGCACAAATGAGCCACTGTTTCTGGGGGCGTAAAAGTCATCTCCTTATGTAACGCCACAGCAACTTGAAGAACAGTCCAGTAAAGCTCAGCAGGTGGACAGACAGGCTTTGCACCCTCTTGAAATGTGACATGACAGGCAGCCAACTTGTACTTTGTGGGCTGCCAACCAATTACCTTCAAAGTAACACCATGTATCCACTCGGAAGCAATTAGTACTTTCCACAATTTGACCAGTTGGATATGCATTTTCATGCTGACAAAATTCCTAATTGGCTTTACTATGCTTTTAACACTGCAGGTGATAAATTGTAGAGTGGCGTAAGCGTTCTTAATGGAGGCTGCAGGTATAGATTCTATAACAGTAGACAAGAGTTTTAAGGTTTCCTTAACTATTTCTCTAAGCCATGTATTTTCATGAACTTGACATGTAAATAGCACAGATTCTGATCAAAGAGGTTTTATGGTTTGAAAACAAAATGCGATCAATCGATGAGCACAAATACCCTGATGTTAAATAGTGTGCTTGCTAGGCAGTGTTGCTTTGGGTAATATGTAGTGCATTTAGCTCTATTTGTTCCAATGTGATAATAATGTATGTCTGTGTATGCTTGTATGTGTGTGTTTGTCTATATATTAGTTCAAATGAACTTCCACTTACCTGTCAATCAGATGTTTGCATGGTCAGTCTTAAAGTAGATTGCTGAAAGAGGCAGAGGAGATTTACAGGATGTTTGATGCACCTCGTTCTCATTTCTGATGATGTGGGGATCTTGGAGAACAAATTATTAACTCGAGTTGAGTGAAGCAGACTATGAACACTAATCTGCTCCAAAAAAACATTGAACTCTATGGCTTTCATGCAAATTAGAGCAGGGCTCGCCAAATGAGCAGGTTGGCATTTTAAATCATGTTGGATGGTAGTAGACCGTTTGCGTATTGCTATAAGACTTGAATGATTAAAGCCTTTTTTGCCCTGAGAGAGATTTTAATGCTTTCACTCGGGGCCTTGTTCTGTGACCTGTTATGTTCAATTTCTATAGAGATTCTCTGCCTTTATTTTTCTGAAAAAAATAAAAAAATAAATTAGGGTTTAGTTGAAACCACATGGAGCCATAAAATGTAATGAAGAGCTTGCATGTGCAGTTTGTGTTGCTGTAACTTGATGTCCATGTATAATAATCTTTGTCCTTTTCCTCCCGATAGTATAATACAGTGCATGTTTACTTTAGGGAACTTTATGTTCTACATAAAGAAACAGAAGGTTGCTGTTGTCCTTTTACATAGGTGAAAGAATAAAAACAACAACAACAACAGCAACCAAAAAGAACTGCTAATTTGCTTAGCCTGCAAGTCAACTTTGGGCAGTATAAGTAACCAAAGAAAGAACAATTTATATAAGGGTTGTAGTGAAAACAGAAAGCAATCTTTAAAAGAAAAAAGGAATGTGTCATCTGCGTATAGGAGGTCGAGATACTGCCATTCATATAACATGTAGTGTTCTTTGATGTTTGCCAATATGTTACAAAACATCTTCAGGTAACCATTGGCCTTATAGATGTCCTCTTATGGTAGAAAATTATATGTATTTCAGAAATAACATCACACAATAGCTGTCTGTCTCATATGGTACCAGTATTCCTATTGTTATGTCTGTTGTGTCTTTTTGGCACTTTATTGTGTGACCTATGAATGCATAGGTTAAATTTCTAATTACTTGAGTAATGTCATATATTTCTGTGTGTTCTATGTGAGGTACTGCTGCCTATGGATATAGATATGTGCCTCCAAAAGCCCATGACATCAATTTAATTTCAAAATTAAGAGTAGATATACACTATAACAATTATGTTTTAAAATGTGTGTGATGTGTGTAAACCCCCCAAAACAAAACCAAAAAAAAAAAAAAAAAAACAAGAAAGAAAAGAAAATATATATCATATATGTGAAATGCATTTATTTATTTTCAACTTCATCAATCTTTGAGGCTCTACCTCAGATTTTGTATTTATGTATAGAAATGCTATTGGATTATAGTATCTTTGCCAATTATAATATATCGCTATTATATCATGAAATATATACCCTATGAATCAATAAATAAATGTTATTGTTTTCCTTGTTGTCACTGGCTTCTTTTCAGACAGCACACATGCTGAGCTTGCAGAGCTATGAACAATAACAAAACGGAAATTTGGCTGAGACAATAAATCCCCTCTGCAAATCAGTCTGCTCTTACACTGAGCCGCTAAAGTACTGAAGGCATCATGGCCATATGAAAATATATCATACTGTTTGCTGTCGAGTGAGAAATCACAATCAAAGAAGTGGAAAGTATAATGATAATAATTTAAAAGCTCCTGCAAGCATGTCACTCGTTGACCTATATTGAATACCCTCAACTGACTGAATGGCCATTATCTGATGTAATCACTTCTATAGGTGTGGTTAATAGGCATCCTCTTGTACCCTACTAGTATTTTAATAGGTGATTCATCTTCCATCATGCTCATTAACGAACACAAGTATCCCTGATTATATAACAGGCTGCTATTAGTTAAGTAAAACTCTGATTGGTTTTGTAAATGTATATACACAAATTCTCCAGTGGATGTCAAGTGTTCTGACATGTGGCTAATGTTGTGCAAGGATCATTTTAACCCTGACACATTATCTTTATTCTGACCCCAAACAATTACTGTGGTGCCAAAACTTTATCAAGAAATGGGTCAGTCAAAACAAAATTTAAAACAGAGGACACATCTTGAACTCGGCTAATTTATAGTGGAACCCTATATAGTGTAACACTTTCGGCATCAGCGAGTACACACTTTTAAAGTGGAAACAAGCCATCCATTATTTCTCTTCAGCAACATGACAGGACCACTGTTAAATGAGGCAATAACAACTTACTGAGTCTGTTAGGGAGTAAATGAGGTTGCCTACGGGTGATACTTGGTGTGATAAAAACTGATAACAGCCATTCACTGGGTCAGGCTGATAACACTCTACAACTTTGATGATACAAATGCTGCTCACTATAGTAGATAATCTGCATATTTTCACATCCAACACATTTGCAGTTCCTGTTCAGTTTAACACAACACACTGATTATTATAGTGCATTATTATGTATCACACATACAATTAAGAGGACCTTAGCAATGTTGAGTAAGACTAGACTACAAGTTAATGCTCAACTGTCTTTGTTTATACATTTATATAGTTTAGTATTGCCAAAACTATCATTGACGCAAACACTTTATATGTGCGAACAAAATTCATTTAAATTGCATTTCAAATATATTTTCTTCCAAAAAAAATGAAAACCATATTTGATTATGTTTAGCTAAAACTAAAACGAATGCAAACTCAGGTGATAGAAGCAGTTTGAGGTGATTGCTGACCTGCTCATGTTTAGCTGGTAGAATTGTCAGGCTCACCATCAAACTGAACATGCTAACATCTAAGCATGAATTAGGGCTAAATACAAGAAGAGCTGTGAGCACAGCATGTTTTTTTTGCAGGCTTTTACAAGTATAGTATATTGCTAAAATACTTGCTCCTCTGCCTTTACATGGATATGAACTTGAGTGATATTCTTAGTCCTGTGCAGGCCAGTTATTTTCTTCCACACCAAACTTGCTCATCCGTGTCTTTATGGACCTTGCTTTATTCACTAGTGGGGAGTCATTATAACAGGAAGGGGCCATCCCCAAACTGTTCCCACAAAGTTGGGAGCATGAAATTATCCAAAATGTCTTGGTATGCTGAAGCAGGAAGAATTCCTTTTAATAGAAATAAGGGGCTGAGCCCAACTCCTGAGAAACTACCCCACGCTATAATTTTCCTCTACCAAATTTTACACTTGGCACAGTGCAATCAGACAAGTACTGTTCTTCTGGCAACCTCCAAGTCCAGACTCATCCATTGGATTGCCAGATCCAATCACGCCAGAAGCGTGATTCATCACCCTGGAGAACACGTCTCCACTGCTCTAGAGTCCAGTGGTGGTGTGCTTTACACTGAATCCAGTACTTTTAATTGCAGCTGGTAATGTAAGGCTTGGACATGGCAGCTGCTTGGTCATGGATATCCATTCTATGGTCTGTAGCAGTTGGCTCTGCAGAAAGTTTAGCATCCACTTAGTCTGCTCTGGCCATGGAAGTGATTGGAACACCTGAATTCAATGATTTGGATGGGTGAGTGAATAATTCTGGAACTATAATGTAAAACAAATGTAGAGGCAAATGACCGGATAGATTTTTAAAGCAAAATCATAGGGAAATACAAAGGTGTTACTAACACATCTATTGTAATAACCAGTTTAAATATATTTTACATGCTTCCTTTGATGCTGTACTGCAGCATGAAAAGTCCAGCATCAAGCAAAGAGAAAAAAATCAACATCTGCCTCATTGCCTTTAATGTTTTTCTCTTTGAAAGTGCTTTGTTTCAGAAACTCCCAGCAGTCACTCAGCAGGAGCAAAGAGGGAACTTTTGAATTAAAAAGTAAAGGAAACGAGAGACTTTTGCACAGTCAGTTCAACTGTTTTACTACAGAATGCTTTGATTTTTCTGCATGTGAATGTTATCTCTCTTGTCTTTTGATATTCTGCACTTTTAATTGATTTTTATGATTTTTCTCCAAAATGTTTAATCACTCTGAGTAATAACTGATAGTATAAACAGAGGATACAGAAGTACAAGTCTGGAATAATTTTGCATTAAAACCCCCACAAAATTAATAACATAAAGTACACACATTTTTCTAAATTGCACAACCTGGCCAGATTTACTAAACTAAATTCATCAGATGTCACTGGCTGTGGAATTTTTTACTTTACTATCCAATGAGAGATTCACATTAACAACAACAAAAAAACAAACAAACAAACAAACAAACAAACAAACAAACAAAAACGGACTAATTATTGCAAACCGGAAGGGAAATTTCCTTTGTTTGCTTCAGGTTAGCATCATTTACCATCTGTTGAAAGCACATACAAATTAAAAGTTTTTCTTTTCTATTTTTAGTACAAGTGCTAGTACCTCTCCTCATGCAGCAGATATGTCTTACACTTTTACACTTTTTTACAGTAGAAGAAAAGTTTAATGCTTTAGACGCTACTTTATCTCCTTCTTTGTAGGTGGTGACATACAGACATTTATCACTCTGATTGGGGCAGTCTTGCCCACTCACTGCCCGGCAGCGTCTTTGTTTATTTCATCATCAGTTAAAAGTTGCCTGCCCAATGGCTAGATGACACTAGACTCAGATCACAGTTTCCTGCCTGTATTCATCTGACATAAAATTATTTAAGACTTCTCTCATCAGATGATGAAAACTCATGAGATAAGTCAGGAACTGAGCTGACCTTAGTGAGCAGAAGACTTCACCAGCAGATGGGGAAAATGATATTATGCCTGTAAAATACTCAATGTCAAGTTATGCTGACAAATAAGAACACTGTTAAGAACAACATATGGTTAAAGAGCAACCTGATTTACTACCTGTTCCTGCGAGCACTTGTATTGTTCCACCACTGGTGTAGATTACTGAGTGATGTCTGTCTATACACTCTTTTATTTATTTGCCTTTCTGCCCCTGAAAGAAGCTCAGATAATTAAATGGCACTGCATTAGAGAATACTGCTCTGTCCACACTTAAAGCCGGTTCTAATTGTTTCTTCTTGACTTGAGGGCATGATCCTTGGGAGTTACCTGAGAAAATTTGTTTATGTCTTTAATTTGTACCACTTTCAGATTGGTACAAATTAAAGAGTAATATTTCAAACTCCGCCACTCTGTGCTCCTCCGCCACTGCCTCGTTTGAGTTTTGGACGAAATGGATTCTGGGATATTGCATTTCGTCATTTCGAGCTGATTGGAGACCAGAACAGCCAATCAGATTTTTTTGCATCCAAGTCTGTGATTGGCTGGTTTTGTGGCACAAATATAACGGTGTAGACAAAGGGCGTTTATCAAGATGCGTACTTGTGCGTACTTGCGTTCTCGTGTACTCGTGAAACGTCATCAGTCGGAGACCAAGTACTGTTCCAATTCGAAGTACGCATCACGCCGAGAACGCGAAAAAGTCCCGGATGTGTTCTCGATCCGCCCATTTTATCGAGCATGCATCGGTGTAGACTTGGGACAGCTAAATATCCCAGAATGCATTTCGTCCAAAACTCAACAGCGGACTCCTGGCACATCGTCCCCCCCCCCCGCTCGCGGACTTCTCTCTACTCAGGTTAAAGAAACCCCAGCAGCTGTCTATAGTATTGAGTGTCCACTAGAATAGAAATAAAAGCGTTCTAACATCTCACCTGCTTGTTTTTATTAAGGTATGTACACGTATGTACATGTACACTATTTTTATTAATAGAGGTTTCACTACTGAGGTTAAAAATGATATATAAGTCACTTAGATCACTTCTAAATGTTAATGTTTGGTTCATTTCAGTGTTTTATTTGTTCCTGAGTAAACCGGTTTGGCTGTGATTAAAGTTAAGCTTCATAACATGTTACTCACAGTTAAATTAGGAGGGGATGGCAGTAAAAACTCCGGACCTGTGACATCATCACGTACGCAGGTGTTCCGACTGTACAAATCACAGGTCCGTGCTCGCGTACTTGAGAATTGAGAAACATCCCACGAGTCCGTGCTCGCGTTCTCGGCGGGTACGTACTCACCGAGCACGCGAGTACGTACTCGCGTACTTGGGCATTGATAAACGGCCAAAGAGTTGAGCGCGCACGGGCAGAAATGTTGAGAGCGCGAGCAACACATTGCGAGTGAGCGCAAATACAAAAACTGAGCGAGAGGGGCTGCTATTGTGTGTGTATGGATAATAGCAGACACTGAAATTTTTTGCACGCAGCAATGAATCTCGTTCACTCAAATTCAGCTTTTCTTCGCTCAAAATAAATTTCTCCTGAAAATGCAACACTTGCACCTGCAAACCTTTTTTACGTGCGCTCAATTTTTTTCTTTACGTGTGCTCAGAATAGTGGCACAAAAATAACGCCATACATATCAGATGATTTCTTAATGCATTTTATGTTTTTTTCCAGCAGTTTTTTCACTGGTTTTGCTACTTTTGTGATTTCACTTATACTGTGAATCTGTTGTATGAAGTATTCCTTACAGCAGGGGTGGGCAATCTCAGTCCACGAGGGCCGGTGTCCCTGCAGGTTTTAGATGTGTCCTCAAACCAACACAGCTGATTTAAATGGCTAAATTAGCTCCTCAACATGTCCTGAAGTTCTCCAGAGGCCTGGGCCGTTTCTCAATTCTCAAGTACGCGAGTACTTGGTAGCCGAAAAATAGCTTTACTTTGTTGTCTGGGTCAACTTTGCTTACCAGAGACAGAGAGAGGCGTTGAAAGACTGCTCCAACGGAACTTATTTTTTCCGGAGGAAAACACGAACACAGCGTACAGTTGAGTCTTAATAGCTTACTTACAAATGGGCTCGTCAGGCACTCTTCTTGGCTGCTGTGGTTATTATTATATTTACATGTTTCCAGCTCCCGTTTTTGCTCCGTGACAGCTCGGACTTTTCCTTTTTCTTCCTACCTCGCTCACAGACACATAACGTGTATGGTAGTCCATTCTCCCTGCAGCACGGGCTACACTGCCCATGAGGCTACATTCTTTAGGGCCATGCCTGTAGCATTCTGCCTTTTAGCTTAGCACAACAACAACAACAAAAAAGCGCTCTCTCACCCAGGAAACACGCAGAGAGAGAGAGCGTCACCCTGTAACCATGGCAACCGTAACGCTTCCGCCTGGAACAACAGAACGTAGCTGTCAAACAAACCCAAACAGTCCTGACCCGCCACAATATGAAACAGGAAAGTACCGCCGTGTAATCCATTTATTTCAACAAAGTAACTGTATTCTGAATACCACCTTTTTAAAAGGTAACTGTAACGGAATACAGTTACTCATATTTTGTATTCTAAATACGTAACGGCGGTACATGTATTCCGTTACTCCCCAACACTGACTGTGAGTAACATGTTATGAAGCTTAACTTTAATCACAGCCAAACCGGTTTACTCAGGGACAAATAAAACACTGAAATAAACCAAACATTAACATTTAGAAGTGATCTAAGTGACTTATATATCATTTTTAACCTCAGTAGTGAAACCTCTATTAATAAAAATAGTGTACATGTACATACGTGTACATACCTTAATAAAAACAAGCAGGTGAGATGTTGGAACGCTTCTATTTTTATTTTAGTGGACACTCAATACTATAGACAGTTGCTGGGGTTTCTTTAACCTGAGTAGTGAGAAGACCGCGAGCGGGGGGGGGTTGAAAACGATGTGCCGGGAGTCCGCTGTTGAGTTTTGGACGAAATGCATCCTGGGATATTTAGCTGTACCAAGTCCACACAAGTCACCACCGATGCATGCTCGATAAAACGGGCGGAGCGAGAACACATCCGGGACTTTTTCGCGTTCTCGGCTTGATGCGTACTTCGAATTGGAACAGTACTTGGTCTCCGACTGATGACGTATCACGAGTACACGAGAACGCAAGTACGCATATTGAGAAACGGGGCTGGTAACGAACTAATCATGTGATTCAGGTGTGTTGACCCAAGGTGAGATCTAAAACCTGCAGGGACACCGGCCCTCGTGGACTGAGATTGCCCACCCCTGCCTTATAGCTTTGTGGCCTTCCATTTCTTTGACCGTAACTTTTGTTATCGACAAATACACATTAGATAATTAGAATAAAGGCAGTGTTTGAAGACTTAATCAATTTAGGCTTTTTTTTGTGGGATTTAAGGAACGAGGAAGAAACTGGATTAACATAGTCACAATTAGCTGATCATGGATCACTTAGTTGATCTTGAAATGGAGAATGGGCTCCAGTTATTAGCTGCTTTCTAGTTTTGCCTGTGTTTTCTGCATTCTTTGCAGCATTGCATCTCTGTGTTACTCCCAGTGGGTTTAAGTGTCCGCCAGGATTTCTCTTTGCTTGGGTTATTGTTTTGACAAAGCTTGTTTTTAACTGGGTCTCCCCAGCTGCCTTTAGTTATAATGTATTTTCCTGCCTGTTTCTTTTACTCTCTCCCATATGTTTGTTAAAGCCACCTTTTTCTTCCCTCATTTTATTTGGCTCGATGTTTTGTGGGGTTTTTTTTTGTCCCTCTTTGGTGAACAGAAATTATAACAGTGGTCTCAGCATGTTACCAGTGAAAGATCAAAGTCAGTAAACTCACCTATATAATGGGTGTTGTATCATCACACTTAGAACAAATCTTCTTACCACAAAAAAAGGTGTAAGTCAATCCATTTTTGAAATTTCATCAGTTTCAGTCAATATTTGCTAGGGCAGCTATCAGAAGCAGTGTTGCTATGGTTTCTCCACATGTAATAAACACAGGAGTCTAATTTGCAGCAAGGCTTAAACTGTTTACTGAATTTTGTTTTAGATGATCTACAATACACCATTTTGACAGTCACTAGAAAGCATGCGAAAACATTAAAGGTGTGCTTAGTGCATGAAATTATAATGCTCTGCTTTTGTTTTTTCATCTACCCAGGCTACTCTTGGTGAGGTTAAGGCTTTTACTTTTCCTTAAATGAAACAAACTTCTACCAACTAAAGGAAATTTATTTAAAGTCTGTGTCAGGTTTTTGTTTTTTAAGTTTAGTTTATTCTCTATGCTTCCTGTTTCATTTATCTTTGGTCCTGCCTTTTAAAACTGACTTCTTCATCTTCGTTCTTTAGATTTAGATTTTCTTTGAACTTTAACAAATCTATTTTTTTTGCAGCTTACCATACACCTGCCACAGGCTTGGTTGTGTTCAGTATTTTAGTTTTAGTATCTGTTTATCTGTCTAGATTTCTTTCTCATCTTTCTAAGTGAATGTTTCTTGTGTTTGTGTTAGTTTCCCTGTCTTCCCCTAGTTTTGGTTTTACTTGTTAATAAAAAATAATCCACTTATTTTCACCTGTGTCCAATCAGCCTGGTGTGTATTGTTATCTCTTACGTGTGTCCAGTTTCTTTTTTTGTGTGTGTGTTTTTTTAACTCTGTGTTTGTGCACCTTTTTTGGATTTCTGTATCAGTCTTTAAAGGTCATGAAACCTGCACCCAGGAAATCACATGGGAAATACAGAAATTCAGCCTACAAAATACAGTGCACATTTGTGATTGTAGTCTCCCTCATTCATTCACACATTTCTCCCTTTTTGGTTCTCATCCTTTTTGTTTTGTGGCAAGCAGAAGAATCTTAACAAGGAAGCACCACACAAGAATTAAGCTTGCGGTTTGACCCCAAGCTGGTAGGGTAGGGGGAGCCCTTTATTAAAATGCTTGTGCCACACTGTGCTTCAAGGGTCAATAACAGCACAACAGAACTCACTTATGGAACTGCATTATTTCTATAAAATAATAACTGTCAGTGACTTTGTACCGCAGGATAAACACAACAGTTAAGAGAACAGTTAAAAGTAACATAACCATAAACAATAAAACAAAAAACATCTAAATAGCAGCACATGTCCCAAGGCATGATGGGAGAGAACTAGCTGCTCCCCCAACACGCCACAGTATGTTGTTTGGAATTTATATCCAAAAACCTCTAAACCTCTAAAGTTTCATCCAAAATTATGGCTAATTTGAGGTATTAAATTAGCAAATGTTACAAATGTTTGAGCTTTAATTAGCAACTACGTGCAAATGCTGTGTTTCATGTAATTACTGCTTTGACTTAATTAATTTACATGCTTTAGAAACTTATAAACGAAAATAGCTCAGTCTGGTTACCAGGCAACTGGAAACAGATTAAGTTACCAACATAAAAAGTAAAATGTCTCATCCAGTACACAGTCTTAAAGCTGAGTACAAAAATATGGCAATACTATATTTAGGCGAAGATTACGTCAGGAACTTGAACATGGAGCTAGCTAAACATGCAACTTTGTCCAAGATGACTAAGCTTAAGCTTTTATGATTTAGATATGACCCACATATATAGCCTAAAACTTTTTATTTATACTATAATATGTTTGTGCTTACTGTGTATCTATACAATATATAGAGCTATTATTACGCCATTTCTTAATGTAAGATTGTTATTCCCTTGTAACTACCTACATGCTTACGTAGCTAGCACTAAACTTGTAAGCCAGAAAACCATGTAAATTGAGCAGAGTTATCCTATCTTTTAGATTGAAATGTAATGCTTCTTGTGTATAATGCTAATCACAGGGAGAGGATAAAGAAAGAAAGCTGATCAAGGCACTGATGAACAATAGCATTAGCTTGAATAATAAGTGTTTTTTTTTCTGCTGTCCACCTGATAAGTGTTATATCCAGCCTCATTTTGGCTCTGATTTGGTCTCCAAAATCTCTAGTTTAGATTTGTAGAAAAAGAGATGCTTTGGGCTAAACTACACTCATTCAGACAATGCTTGCTATGTGCAAGAAAATTCTGGTAAAAATCCCTGAAAGCAAAGTTTTCCCATGTACACAATGACTCCTGAGTCTTAAACCTGGCTCGCTTCTGTACTAAAAATAATTTTACAAACTTCAGGATGTATTAAAGTACTTTAAAAAAAATTATCACCGTTATGACACATACAATAAGCACAATAATAATAATAGCAATAAGCGGTTGTATTTTGAATTTTCTCAATGTGATAAAAAATAAACAAACAAATCATCTCTTTGGCAAACGTGCACAGACACAAATACATGACATATCCACAAGATATTTCTGGTAACTGTTGCATGTTGAAGCAGACGATGCATTTAACCAGGGGTCCGTTCTTCGTACCTCGCTAAGTAAGTTAGCCGGATTTGATTGTTGACGATTTCGCGTGATCTTGGATCATTCGGTTCTCCGAAGCTCATCCGGGACTCGCTGTCATAGCAGGCTTACTTTATGTAAACAGGATTAGATCGCGGCCACTCAGGTATGTCCGCTTCAGTTATACGAAAGCAACAGTGATATTTCTCCACTGTTTTTCCATAAATAAATATTATCAATGTAACTAAAGATAATGCAGTATTTGATTCTTTTATTGATTTCATACAGATACATACAGGTCATTTCCTAAAAAAAGGGAAATGTACTATTAATCATTCCATTTCATGTATTTGATTATTTCAGATGTAATTCATATTTTAGAGTAGTAATAGTAAATTACTTTGTGTAATCAAGATGAGAGACCACGGCTATAAAAGCGAAGGTGGATTTGGGAAGTCTGTCGCAGCCATGTCCTGTCCGTTTGTACGCGAGCAACCCATTGCGGAAGGTGCAAGATTGATAAGGAGAGTTTTCAGAATTCAGCGTATATTGTGGCATAGACGGGATAGACAGGATCCTTTAGCTCAGCGCGACAGTGTGCTCATAGAGAGATATCGCTTTTTTTGTTATTTACTTAACACACACACTCTCTCTCTCTCTCTCTCTCTCTCTATATATATATATATAGATAGATAGATAGATCTCCCAACTTACTGTGCATGCTTCAGTCACCCCTTGCATGGGAACAGGTAAAAGTGATGGAGTGTTTTGTAAAACTACACACAAAAAACCCCACAATGTCAATAAATGTCACGGTACAAAAAGCCGGGGTGTGACGAGGGGGTGCAGGACCACCACCTGTCTTTATTTGCTCTGCCCTTTTCTTGGTTGCTGTTATAAACAAACAAACAGATTATTGCAGGGTCTCTTTTCAAGAGACTAAAAGCAATATAAGTGATAAATATTACCATTCTGTAGAATATTCTTATATTTCACTTTTACTTGTTCCCATGTTCTAGTGGGTCCTGTTGTGGCTCTAATGTGAAAGAGGATATGATGTAATATAATATAATGTGGTATAATATAATATCACATGATATAATGTAATATCATGGATCACTTACGAGTTTAATTTGTCAGCAACTTTCTGCCAGCCCTCTCTCCTTGCTTTTGCAGCCTTTGCAGTGTTCCCCTGCGTTTTAATTAAACTCTGAAACTCCTGAAATCCCTCAATCAAGAGTTCTTGCTCTGCTGCCGTGAAATACTGAGCGCGCTCCTTCGACATCTTCGCCGACCAATCACAGGGTTGCCGATCAATGTTTCTACTATCGATGCGTAGCCCCTTTTAAGCCACCCAGTGATCTCAGATTACTTCATCCAGCTATACTAATCGTCAACAACAGGTGTGTTTGGAGAACCGGATTAGCGAGCTCAAAGTTAGCGCGATGATTTGATCTTGGATGTGTCATTTGATCTTGGATGTAGTAAGCGAGGTACGAAGAACGGACCCCAGAATTGTATTGTGAATGTCACAGTAGCATAGCTGGACTGGCCATCGGGCATACCAGGCAAATGCCCAGTGGGCCGATGGTTTGTTTTTTGTTTTTTTGCTGTTTTGTTTTTTCTTGTAACGGCATAAACAATGAAAGGTGGTGGATTGGCCAGATGCTGGCCGATGTGTAAAAAGAACTCAGTTGTTTGGTGGTGGCTATGGCGGAGCTTTCACAGAGGACAGCAGGTGGATGAGGGAAAGGGGAGGCAGGAGGAGGAGAGACCCGAGGCGGCTGCCGGTCCGAGTGTCAGGTGAACTGAACTTCAGGTAAGAAGTTATGACCTGCAGTCTATCTGGGTCAGATATAAACCAAGTTTAGGTGGAGTTTATTTTCATTGTGCTGACTTTTTACAGTCAGTTACAATAACTCGTACTGCCTACTAGCTAGCATGATGGAGTTTATATACAGCTGGGTGGGTGCTATGATGTTACTGATAGTGAACTTTTGTTCACTATCAGTTATGGCTTTAATACCTGGTGGGCCGGTCTCTAGTCAAAATGCCCGGGCCCATTTTATGTCCCAGTCCAGCCCTGCACAATGGTACTTTCAAATGTCGTCCTCCATACACTGTAATTATTTCTGTTTACTGTGCAGAGGTTAACTTGTAAATAGAAACATGATGCAACCAACTCATTTTACACCAGAAGTAGCTTTTCTTTCCTCTTTGTACTACTTCTGTTTCTCATGGCACCATATGTGTAATCTTCTCAATGATCACATTTTCTAATGTGTAGCCCTGCAAGTATGATAACCCAAGCTAGATTTACTCTGCTAAATGATAAATTGCTTTGCTGATATTTAGATACACCTGATTAAATTAGAGCATAATGGGAAAGAAACTGCACAATAGATCTGATAAGTCTTAACATAAAAAAGCATTGTTGCTCTTAAAATATAATCAAAATATTATTAATTTGACAGCATGGTTGGAATAGTATCTTTTTAAACTGCTCCCAACTGATATTTCAACTGATATTTAAGTTTATCACACTTTGTGTCAAATTGAATATGGATTCTCCTCATTTTATTCTAATTAATCTACCCACGATACTATAAAACTATGAAAAAAACGCAAGGCGGAGAAATAGCCAGGCCCTTCGGGAAGGTGCTGTGACACTTTTGCTGCTGTTCGTTCTCTAGAACCTTGAGGCTGATGATGGGGTGAGGCCACATGAAGATAAGGAAGGGTAGACGGGTTAGCATGAGAGTAGAGAAGCTGTGTTGATATTGATTGTGCTTGCGTGAGATTTGGTAACAGTTAGCATTGGGGTATTCTGCTCTGAAAAACAGAAGAAGTGCTTGTGCACAACACAACAGAGGTAATTCCACAAGCTTTGCTACATGTCATCTTGCCTTGTTACTTTTATGAACTCAGGTGCAGTTTGCTAGCTGTGCCATCAATATTACCACATCAGGAGTTCAGAGTGCTCGCTAACACACAATGCAAATTGTTTACTATTTAAAGGTATTTGGTAGCAGCGAAGAGGCTAACAGCATGTTTTTCCTGGTGAACTAAAAATAGCTTTTAAAGTAGCTCTATTATGTTGTCTTGTTGTTTATTAGTTTGTTAACCATCATTTATCAACATTACAGTTTATCAACAACAGTGTTTGTTTTATTTATTCATTAGGCTGGAGTGAACAGTGCTCTTATGGGACTCTGGAAAAAAAGACATGCTTTTGTGTATTTTATAGTTTATCCTTAGAATTCATTCAGGCGGTACATCAGAGTACGCCCAAATCTGGAAAAACACCAGTCTTCAAATGATTACATTTTTTGCACACACACACACACACACACACACACACACACACACACACACACACACACACACACACACACACACGTGTCATTGTTTTAGGATTCATTAGTACAGTTTACCTTTTGCAATGCAACCTTTTGAAAATATAATTTCTCAATCTTAATTTCTTCGACTCTTACTCATAGCAGGAGTTTTGTATTTTATGGGAGTTGTGGATTTGTTATTGTAGAGCAAAGTGTGCAAATTGAAAAGAAAAAAAACCCCCATTTGATTCTAAGAAAACAAACACACACAAAAAACCAACCAAAATGTGGCAAAGTTGAAAGGGTCTGAAAACTTTACAAACACACTCTTAACAGCTTCATAAAACACCTTGATGAAGGCCTTGTGCTGAAATGTTCTGGCTGAACAAAGTGCAGACACTTCCATTAAGTAGGACACTTACATGCCTGTTTTTCTTATTACTTGGGGGACAAGTCCTGTTGTAATGAACATACAGTCATTTTATATGTTTTCACGGCAGCCTGAAGCAGTGCAGGACTTTAAAGCCACAAATAACTGATACTCTTTACAGCAGTTATTTTGACACATCAATGGAGAGTAAATACAGGTGTAATTAGTAACATTTGTACCATTAACATTTAATTATGGCCTGTTCCACTTAAATAGGCCCATTCCCAGGTTCATGTTTATTTGTGGGAATGGCACCTCAAAACAAATGGAAGCAGTTTTTAATTTTATTAATTTACATCTGTGGTTGCCCTGCAATTGCAAAATAGTTTGTGCCAACCTGGTTGCCATGAAAAAGGGCCTATTACGTGGGGCTTTAAGTTATTATATAGTGAAAAAGGGCATATTTACAATGTCTGCAAGTAATACAATTCCAGTGTATCAAATAATAATGTGACAAGTTGAGAATTTGTGGTAGCGATAACATATAGAGAACTATCACTCAAAATTAGAGGTATGTTTAGCCCGAATGAAATTTACAGAAGGGCTGCTCGATTATGGCAAAAATGATAATCACGATTATTTTCACTGAAATTGAGATCTCGATTATTTGACGATATTTATTTAACAATAACAATGTATTGAATAATGGCTTTAAAGATTGTCAAAAAAATATAAAATAGTGTGGAAATACTGATAACAGTGCAAATGTTTGCAATATAAAAAATAAATGAAAAATGTAAACATCTATGATTAGTGAACTTCAAAATACTGCATAATATTTATGCATACAAATAACCAAACATCAAGGCAAGCTGTGTAGCCACACAATGCACAATTGCATCAAACTGACATTGAGGTATGTCAACTAAAGTTGCTGCCTGAAGAAAAATAAAATGAAATACTGAAAGTAGTAACTTTTATAAGAAATAAATAAAAACTAGTAGGCCCAAGTCCCATACAATCTCAAAATGGCTCAACAAAACATGGTTCCTGCAACCTCTCAAAGGTTTTTAGCCAAAAACACCAGCCTATTGACATGATCAGGCTTCAGGGTTGCACGCAGGCAGTTGACAACATTTCCACCAGTGCTGAAGACCCTTTCTGATGAGGCACTTGTGGCTGGGATGCAAAGATATTTCTTTGCCAGGATGGAGAGTCGTGGGAAGAGGTTCACATTATGCATCATATTCAGTAGGAATTAGGCCTACTCACCTATGGCCAAATGTAATCTGTGCCCAAAGCACTGGAGCCTCATCCAGCCATTCAGTTGTGCAGCCAGCATGACATTTGCAGCGCTGTCTGTGGTTATACAGACGAGTTTACTCTCCTCCAGATCCCACGTAGCCAGTGCTTGTTTCAGACCTGCAGCTATGTTTTGCCCCGTGTGGTCTTCTGGGAAAAATGATGTCTGGAGACATTTCGTTCTCATGTTGAAATCCATGTCAATGAAATGTAGCGTGAGGCTCAAATACGGCTCCATGGTGCGGCTTGACCACAAGTCCGTTGTGGTGTCAAAATATTGGGCTGTAGCCACTTCCTTTGCGACACCATCATGACACTCATCATATAAAGCGGAAATCACCACTCAACTAAAATAGTGACGAGATGGGAAGTTATACCGTTTGTCCAAAGTGTTGATTAGTTTCTTAAAGCCGGGGTTGTTCACTGTGTTAATTGAGCAGTGGTCTTTGGCGAGGAAAAACGTTACCACGTTTGTTATCTCTTTGTGTCTCTGGGAGCTGGTGGGATATTTAATCGCGTTGTACAGGGTAGCATGAATGGAGGTCTGTTTGGATGAAGCAGGTGTTGTCGAGAGCTTTTCTCTATGCTCCTTCATTGTTTGATCGTATGTCACTTTGTGAGCGATCTTCAAATGATTGAATAATTTTGTAGTGTTGCTCTGTGGTGCAGCTACGACACTGTAGCAAAGTTTCCACACTATGTCTACTTGATCCACGTCTGACTCTGCGAATCCATAATGTTTCCACACCACTGGAGTCATTTTACGTCTCTTTTCAACCAACGGCATTCTTTCTTCAGCAGCCATTATCCTCTCCTCTCCAAATAACTTCTGCTTAGCTTTCCGAGCTTTCCGAGCTTCCCTCGGGTCCTCTTAATTGTTGTGACGCGTGTTCGAAACGCAGAGAGGTGTGCTCGATTTGCCACACGGAGCAGTGCGAGAGTAAAGCACGAGGGAGGTGCTAATAATTGGCTCAGTCATTTTTAATGATCGTTGAAAGCCCAGATCATAATTTAGATTAAAATTCGATTAATTGAGCAGCCCTACTTTACAGTCAGTTTCAGCTAATTGTTTAGTTGTCTGGTTTATTAATCAATCATTCTGGTTCAATATTCTGGTTCTCACAACAATATTTTCAGCAGCTAAAAGCTGTAATAACCAAAATTAACAGTACTGCCCTTTCTAGCTCCAAAGCAGACTCGCGCAAGTTAGCAAGTAGTCGAGGAACGCATTTAACAGTACAAAATTTGGGTATCTTAAAAGATAATTTGATGCATAAATGAAAATATTAACTATAAATTAAGTTAAAAATATTGCACTGACAGAAACATGCCTCCACATTAAAGCTAATCTTAATCTGTAATTGCTGTGTGTGTAAATAACTATGTGCTAATAATTTTGGCATATCATTCTTAAAAAGCAATGTTAGTGCTACAGCATGTTATTGCCTCCCAGTTTCCAAAAACAGTTATAAATATTACATCTGAGATAGGGCTGGGCCATATCATACCGTTCACGGTAATACTGGTATAATGTTGGGCAACGATAAGAAAATGAAATATCGCGATAGAATATGTGTAAAACGTGCATGCGCAGTGCCTTTGTTTTCATACGCACAGATGGAGAATGAGAAGGGTGAAAGCGGATCGTTGAATGAAACGGATGAACCAGAACTGGTTTGTAAGAAATGCTACAACTTCAGTGGTGTGGAACTGGTTTGGCATTCGTCCGTCAGATACACAACAAAGCACTATTTTTGGTAGAGCATGCTAGCGGGCCGTCGTTATTACCGTGTTTTTTGGAAAATACGGCACACTTAAAATCGATCCTTTGATTTTTCTGGAAATCGACAGTGCCCCTTATAATCCCGTGTGCCTTATGTATGAATTCTGGTTGTGTTTACTGACCTCGAAACAATTTTCTGTGGTACAACGCGCTCGAAAATCTGTCAGATGTTTTAGGTACGACTTTGCTAAGCTACGAAGCCGCACCGCTTGATGGATTGTCGGAGCATTACGGCTATCGTAGGCAGGAGCCTCGCGGAGTGATACGTACTGTGCTTCAACATAATATTACCGTATTGTGTGTGTATAACCTCTTTTTAAGTTTTGTGGATATTATACATGGTTATGCTGAGGATATGTTGGCCAATTTCCACTGGAAATGCCTTTTGGTTAAACTGTCAGCAAGGAATTTGCATTTGCACTGTAAAATTTTTTTATATAACTTTAATGCACATAAAAAACAGCTGCTTGTTTAAGTGAAAATACATTGATGTTTGGTTGGTTTTTTTTGCACTAACAAAGTTGTGGAGTTGTAAAGTATTTTGTCTAGTGTCAATTATATCGTCAGTTATATCGTTATCGCAAATTTTCAAATGTATATCGTGATAAATATTTTTGGTCATATCGCCCTGCTCTAATCTGAGATGTAATATTTATCAAGATTTAAATATAAAATTTGCACTTTCATCAGTTTTACATTTGAATTTGAGGAACTGAACTATGTGGAACTGCGAGTGAACCTGCAGTTCCACAAATGTTTGATCTCAGTGCAGACATGAACTCTTAAGTTAAACAGAGGGTGTGCTCAAAAGCCGCCACATGTGTACAATTATTGGACTGCACTCTGCATTCTGTTGGAGAGGTGGCTAATAACCTGGAAAGGTCTTGGGTTTGTCCTTTATAGCGTGTGCTTGTCTTTTCAAAGATTTACCAATTTTAAGACCCTAACCTAACCACAGGAAATTACAAGTTGACTGCCATATGAACAAGCAATAGACATTCCCATTTCCTGCTGCTGAAATTTCATGTCGCTTACTTTTCACTTGATTCTGAGTTTTTTTTCTTAGCACTGTAGCATCCTATTGATGACTACTTGTCGGCTCTTTCTGGTGCTTCTGACAATAGCACTCAACTACTGCGAGATTAACGTTCATGCTTTAACTGAAATGTGAATCCAATGATGAAATTCGTGAAACGATAATTCATTTGTCATTTCTCAATATGACAGCTGTGGGAATAGAGAACTGTGCAGACATTGGCCTGTAAAGACTAAAATGCATAACAAAAGGTGTATTAAATTGTGTTTTGATAGATGGAAAATAGCATTACGAACAATTGCCGGGAACCAGTACAATATTTCAAAATACTCCAAAGCCCTTTTTCCATCATCTATATTTTGTTAAATCCTGAGCTGCTTAAAGTGACCTAAAGAAAGCAGAGCAGAGCTAAAAATATGTGTTTGCTACCAATCCATCCGACCGCAGAGACAAAACATGTGAGGTGTGCCACTGTGTGTAATACAGCTCTTCAACAGACTGCACCTGCTCAGCCGACAAGAGGATATTAAATCTCCGATAGTCTCCTTTAGTAACGAGAACAGAGAGAGCAGATGTGCCCATCTTGGCATGCCGAGTTTGAGCTGTTACCGAGGTCAAAGCTACTCTTCACATTGTTGATGTCTTGTGAACTGTGTGCTGTGCAGAGATACAGAAAGTCTACTGAGACTAGTGCTAGACCACGACCAAAATACCATAATACATCACATTCTTCCTTCATAACTAATATGTCAGAATTTTCCAGCAACATTCTGAAAATTGAAGAAGTTATGCTCAATGCAAATGCAAATTAAAAGATTCCTCCACCAAGCAAAACCAAATTACATGATTGGAGGTGCTTGTCTAACTTAAAATTGGCTGGCAGAGTTCCAAACATTGCCAAAGGTGGCAAACCATGCCTTATTTATTTATTTTAGATTTGAAACATTCTCATTTTTAAGATGTTGATGACTAGTATACAACAACACTGAGTTGGATAAGCACTAAATGGATGAATGGATGGACGATTGCTATGGTACATTTTTTAATATTTTATAAATTCTGTTAGCTTGTTTAAATCGAGATCAGTATCACCACAAAGGATTAGAAAGCCTCATCTCTGAATTGTCCGTAGCTCTTTGTAATATAAGTCATGACTTTAAATCTGAAATACTGCACAAGTGGGAAAACAGCATGGGCAACAGAATGTGCTAATTGGATGAAATTGGCATCAACATGAAGTCTGACCAGATTAGCAGGCTAATTTGACTCAGTTCACATTTCCCTTTAATCAGTTTGACATCATGTTTATGTTGGCCTTTTCTTTGTCTGAGATTGAGGTATTATTTGTTGGCCATCGCACATTACAATGGTAACATGTTCAGGTGATTATTCTCAAAGAAAGGCTTTGATTTGCTGCAGCCCTATGTGGCTGTGCCAGGTTTGTTACATGTACTTTACCTAAAAAATAGAGATGCCTTCTGAGCCTGCAAAGTGAAACCATTGAGGAATGGTCAGCAGGGTTAAAGTTACTGCTGACCATTCTTTCTAATGGTCAGCACGGGGCATCCTCTAGTTCCAAATAGAAGACCGAATATTAGAAGTCAATAGGAATGGTTCCCTTGATGTATGACTCAAAAAATGTTGTAGCGATCAATTTATAGTCTCAATTGCTAGTTTCGAGTCTTACTGGATAAAATGTGGCATTGATTTTGTAAATTGTGAGCTCTGTTAGCATGCAGTGCTCCATGTTCCTCACTCATTTTCTTGCCATGTGTAGATTTAAAACAGGAATTTATAGCAAAGGCTGTTTCTTTAGTTCTGGCCCTAGACAGTCAGGCCACCATTAATCCTATAAAGCTGTGACTGGTTAAATGTATTTGTTAGTTAGTTATCCTTCAACTGTAGCATACTTTCATAACAAACAGATGGTGAAAATGGCAAACACAGATATTTTTCATTTTCTATCAGCTACTATATTTTGATATACTGTAGGCACATGGCATATTTTCTTGGATTTGGATTTTGTAGTTGTTTGGATTAAATTAGTATTAAATACTGGCTTTGTGATTGACTTCTGTCTCCTGCTTTCTACTCTTCAGTCTTCACAATATAACTACATTCCACGCAGCTGAATATGACAGAAAATACTGCAGTCTACATTACATTTTTGGCAAACTGTTGCCGTTTGTTTGATGCAGTGTCATTTAGTTTATGGATAATTAACATGAGTGTTCTGTGGTGTGAAAAATTGTTTGGCCCCTTCCTGATTTGATATTTTTTATATGTTCGTCACACTTAAATGTTTCAGATCATCAGATAAATTTAAATATTAGACAAAGATAACACAAGTAAACAGAAAATGCAGTTTCTTTGTCTTTATTTGATAGGTACAGTGAAGGTAGACAGGAAAGCATATGGGCACCTGCTTATCCCACTAAGCTAAACTGCCATCCAGAAAATGCAGTTTCCAAATGAAGGTGTTTATTATTAAGGGAAAACCAACCACCATTAATAAATGAACTGCGGTGTATCACATCTTTAGAACACTGAGTTCAATTTCTCCAGTCACATCCAGGTCTGATTACTGCCACATCTGTTCTTAATCAAGAAATCACTTAAATAGAATCTCCCAGCAATGACTCATCCAAGAGTCATTGCTGGGAGAAGAAAATCCAAAGAACTGCAGGCCTCATTTGCCTCAGTTAAGGTCAGTGTTCATGACTCCACCATAAAAAAGAGACAGGAAAAAAATGGCCAGCATGGCAGAGTTCTAAGACGAAAACCACTGCTGAGCAAAGAGCCATAATAGCTCATCTCAGTTTTGCTAGAAAACATCTTGATGATCCCCAAGACTTTTGGGAAAATAGTCTTTGGACTGATGAGACAAAAGTAAAATTTTTTGGAAGGTGTGTGTCATTGTGGCATTTTAGAAAATACACATCATAACAACAAGCAAAATATGGTTGTGGTCGCATGATCATGTGGGGCTGTTTTGGTGCCTCAGGAGCTGGAAGACTTGCTGTGGTAAATGGAACTGTGAATTTTGCTGTCTACCAAAACATCTTGAAAGAGAACGTCGGGCCATCTGTTCATGACCTCAAGCTGAAGCGCACTTGGGTTCTGCAGCAGGACAATGATCCGAAAACCAGGAAGTCCACCTCTGATGGTTGAAGAAAAATAAAATGAAGACTTTGGAGTGGCCTAGTCAAAGTCCTGACCTGAACCTGACTGAGATGCTGTGGCACAACCTCAAAAAGGTGGTTCATGCTCAAAAACCCTCTAGTGTGGCTGAATTATAACAATTCTAAAAGACGAGAGGGCCAAAATTCCTCCACGGTGATGTGAAAGACTCATTGCCAGTTACTGCAAATGCTTGACTGAGTTGTTGCCGCTAAGGGTGCAGGGCTCTAGAGTGCGACCAATTTGGTCGCAAATGCAACCTAATTTCTCAATGGTGCAACTAGAAAAAATCCTAGGTGCAACCAGCCACTCGAGTAAAAAAAAAAAAAAAAGTCTCCGCAACTCTGAAAGCCTCTGTGTGGCCAACAGCAGACAACATTATGCCCATATAGTGGCCTAAACCAATCATGAAGGTGCTGCTTAGAGTAGCTGAACGCGCCGCTGAAGTGCTGCAGCACCGACTCTGTGCTGCTGCTGTTCGATCGATTTGTTTGTCATGCGTGTCTCTGCACAGACGCGCAGAAAGGGGAAATGATGTAGGGACATTCCGCCAATGTGCCAATGTTCCGCCAAAAAAATCCTAGGTCGCACTGTAGTCAGGAGCCTCACAGAGTAATATCATAATATTCATCATAATATTATCGCATTGTGTGTATATAAGGACCACAGAATGGCACCTGTTAAGAGACATGCTTACAAAGGGGATTTCAAACTCTATCAGTCACGCAGTAGAACATGGGAATAGAGCAGCTGAGAGATAATTCAACACTAATGAATCAATGGTACGGAAGTTGAGGAAGCAAGAAGAATGAGTTGAGTAAAGTTTGACTTATCTGACTGTTTGGTTTCGCTTAATGCGCCTTATAATCCGGGAGCGCCTTATGGTCCAAAAAATACAGTAACTTATCTTTCTTGTAGAAATGTGCTCCAAATAAAGAACTTTGTGTTGACAAGATTGTTAGTTAATCATTTACAAATCAATATTGTCTATATGGACAGCAATTTTATTAAAAAAATGAAGATGTAAAGCTGCGGTGCACCTAAGAAAAAAACGTTAGGCACACCAGTGCAACCGTGGCAAAAAGTTAGTCTAGAGCCCTGGGGTGGCCCAACCAGTTATTAGGTTTATGGGGGCAATCACTTTTTCACAAAGGGCCATGTAGGTTTGGATTTTTTCCCCCTTAATAATAACCACCTTCCTTTAGAAACTCCATTTTCTGTTAACTTTACTTCTATTTACTACCTATTTTTTGATTATCTTTAACATTTAAGTGTGAAAAACATACAAAAAAATAGGCAAACACTTTTTCACACAACTGTAGTTTGTTCCTCTCATTGCTAAAAGTAGTTATGTGAGTACTGAACTTTTCTCTTTATTAAAAAAAATGGGTATGATATTACATCCCTTTTAATCTAAGCTGTGTTAGTCATAAAGGAATATAGACATTAAATTAGCATTAGTTACTAAAACTTTGACTGGCCAAATGAATTACAGGTTATATCTTGTAAATCCATGCACTCTTTCAAGGGAATGATGATTTAGTAGTACAGCAAGCCTGGGGTGTTTAGTAAAAATATGCTTGGGAAATTAACAATGTTATCCTGGAATGAGTCTTTCAAAATAAATTGCCTTGGCAAAACAAGAGTGTTGCCTCTCTGGATATGGCAGTTTTGTCAGTACTTGAAAAGCCTTGGCAGAAATCTAGTGAGTGCTTGTATTTGGAAGTAAACAATAGTTAATTAATACACGATGGTCTGAACAGGTGGTAGGAAATGAGTTAATGGTGGGATTCCATCAACTGTTTTTAGCTTCCTGTGGGAAGTGAAAGGATGAAGCACGTAATAATTTAAACTCTTATTACTGCTACAGGTCAAAAATGAAAATACACTATAGTGGAAAATCAAATTTGTAATGTTCTTTAATGTTTGTCATTAGATATTGACAAAACACTGAGGCTGACAATATCTGGAGAAACATTTTAGAATCCTGTTATTATATATGGCCACACAACAGAATAGCAGGACAGCTTCAGTTTGCATTGATTCTCCAAGTTTGAGCACTGTGTTAGAAAAAAAACACACACACACACACACACACACACACACACACACACACACACACACACACACACACACACACACTTTCAAGAGACGGTCTCCATGTGGTGGGAGTGGAAACAGCTGTCAAACATGTCTCCCATGTTAAAATGGGTCGAGATCTAATGATCGCAAAGCCAGACATAATTTGTCATAAAACTATTCACTGGGGATATTGTCAGCCTGAAAGAGAGCACTCCAATCAGGGTGGTATTGTTTCATCAAAGGATAATCACTCAGAAGAACTTTATATTGATTGGCAGTGACCTTTCTGTCTAGGGTTCAAGTGGACCTTAAAAAGTTGCACCATGCTACACTCGAAATCTTAAACAATAAATCTGCTTGCTTGGTTTAAGCACCAGCTTATGGAAACAAACACCATGTTGAAATTAATTGATAAATAATCTTCTTTTTTCTTGTTCTGCAACAAATAAAAGGGTTTCAGCTATAAGTCATCATCATCATTGGGTGCAACACACATGGGATTAACATGTTAATCACATCACATTTTTTAGTAACACAGTAATGTAACACATTGCTGTATTTAATTCACTAATCTCATTACGGGTACACTTAGGTTGTTACTTGCATTACAGAGGTTCTTCAGTTTTCCACAAGATGGGCAGATAGAAAGAAAAAAAAATCAAAAAACAACTTTTTCTGCCTGTTCATCTGCACTACAATCAGGTGATTTCAGGTGGTGTGCAGGGAGGGGGAAAAACAGAACTGGAGATATAAACATTACTTTTATTTTTACTGCACAAAAGAGGAACACAATAGTAAAGCGCTAGTTCATCCAGAACACAAAAACAGAAAACTACCTCGGGTTACATGGAAAAACACAGACTTGGAAGAGTGGATTTGTACAAAATGAAATGTCTGCCACTGGTTATTGATAGTTATACCCTTGTGTATACCCAAAATAAATTTTAGACTTTTAGACTGTAGCCTATGGCTTATATTGTTAACATGTAATAATGTGACAGCGCTTTTAAAGCCATGCTAGAGAGTAACACAAAAGTAATATATCTCCAGGGAGCAATTATTTAACGTAATGCATTACTTAAAAAAAAAAGTCACAAGTAATGTGTAATACATTGTTTTTTCAGTAATTACTCCAACATCATTATCATAAATGTGAAAATTGCATTGATGCAATGAGTTATTTTTTAATATATTACCTGTCAAGACAAAACAGCTTTTTCTTTTACAAGTAAGCATGGACAGGACCGATAGTTTTATTATAGCTGTATCCCCTTTAAACTGCCTGTTTATGAAATTTATATTTGTGTCTAACAGACAAATTTCATTTTCCACATTTATCCCAGCAATTTGTGAAGGAATTATACCTTCATCATAAAATTGCAGTTTTGAAGTTGACCTGTTTACTCCATGGTGGGCAGATTGATCCAAATATCAATTGTATCAACACCAAGTGGACATTGGTATCGGATTGATACTAGCCTGGTGAGATTGATTCTTTACTTTAAGTTCCACTCTTGTTTGCAATGCTCAGCACAGAGCAGGCACACTTTGCTCCCCCTCCCCCCTCTTGTGTTTAGATGTTGTACCGTCAAGTGACATGACTTAAGCTGGGCATACACTGTGCGATTTTTTCAGTCGCATTATTCAGCTTCTGCTCAAACTGCACGATTGACTCGCAGGGGTTAGAAGTTCGCAGATCACGATGCAGGGTCTCACACTATACGGCCCGATGCTCTGATGTGACCTGAGTGCTCACACTGTGCGTCCATTTCTGTCGCTCGCTATCCCTTTCTCTCCCTTTCTCTCCCTCTCTGTCTTTCACTCACACCGCCACCATCAACTTTGCTAAATTGCTAATAAAAAGCATTGATCAGGCAGCTGTGATTGAGCAGCAATGTCCATCCAATTATTTTCACAGTTGTTGTGGTCATGATAATTTTGTGAGGCCACATGGAAAAGGCTCAAACTTTGCAAGGCTTGCCAAAGTTCTACAAGTTGTGCCTCAATCGCTTGTGTCCAGATCACACGCTGCACTGCCATGCTACTCTGTCTTTTCACTTTAGTTTCTGTGTTTGCGCGTGCGCAGTGTGAGAGGCTGCAGTGACACCATCACGACTGCCGACAGGATTTCAAACAGGTTTGATTTTCTTACGACCAAGAGATTGATGATCGGGAGCTGGTCGTGAGGTGTTAATCGCTTCTCGTTACCGCATGTATACTACACGATGCACGACACATGATGAAGGCGAAACTCGGGCCGATCCCCCAAACGGTTGCACGACTGAAAAACTGGCGCAAAATGAGCCAAAAATCGCACAGTGTGAGCCCAGCAAGACGCTTTGGGGGTTGTTAAGTTGTTTACATATTATTTATATTTTCACCAGTTGTTGTTTTTGTTGTTGAGAATTTTAATTGTAATTTTTGTATTATAGTTTCTCCACAGTACTTGTTTGTTTTAATTTGTTTACTGGTTTGCGTGCACTTTTTATTTAAGAGTTTTCTAAAAGAAAATTGATAATAAAGCATTTTCTATTTAATTATAAACTTTGTCCTAATTATGTCCTGGGTTTTAACTATTTAATAATAAAAGGAAACTTAAAATTAATTAAGGAAAATTAATTGAAATTTAGCAATTCAATGACGCATCCACCTTATTTATTGAAAAATATCGGTATCAGTATCGGCGATACTGGCCTGTATTTGCTTGGTATCGGCTCGATACCAAAATATGCAGTATTGCACACCACTAATTTCTAGTGGTAGTTTGACAATGTGTTTCAAGAACAACTGAAACCATTTTATGTGCTGATGCAAGGATCGTGTTCTCCACTAGAGACGGTTTTAACTGGAGAACAAAAAGAAATGAATATTTCAAATAATATATATTTTTAAAACTCCCACAAAACGCTACGTCCAGATGAACAGATTCAACTTTTGGAGATTTACTTTCCTGGATGATTGAGAATGCATCAGGACATATATTTTTAAAAGAAAAAAACAAAACAATTGCAAATAATCTGTGTAAGGTAGCTCTGGAGTACACTGAAAAAAAAAGTTCTTTCAATTTACTTGATTTTATTGTGTACATCGGTCCCACATAATATGAATAAGTATTGCTGACTTAATTTTCCACTTTCCCTCAAGTAATTAATGCTTGTCAAATCAAAGTATTTTATTTACATCAGATTACTTTAAAAAATCACGTTTGATGTACTAATATTAATCTGTTACCATAATATCAATGTATTGCATAATGTCAATTTATTTTAATGTTTAACACCAACTTATTTTTGATTGCCAGTGGTACGCAATGATATTGTGTAATGTAAACACATTGCAATTATGTTCCTGCAACACAAATTATGGCTTTAAATCCTACTTATTTTTTTCACTTGAAATATTAACTGATCATTATTGACAAAAAAGGCAAAGACTGTGACTGCTACTGAACAATTCACCTTTATTAAACTGTAACAGCAGTGAAAACAGCAAGCTGCCATGAACAAAATCACATCCATATAAACCTGTTAACATATTTTTAAAGATAGCCTGCAGAAATAACTAAAAGAAAAATTTAAAACATTTGCAAATATTTCACAAAAAACTGACCTTAGCAGCAAATAAAAGAAAGTGCTTATAGATGATCCTGTCATCTCTTACATATAACATTTGTATTAATTACACAATTGAAAATTTAAACTAAATTAAGACTACCTGAAAAAAAGCAACACGCTTTTATGAATAAACAGATTTACACAAATATTATTATTTGACAACAGTTTCAGCTTCTGTACAAGTATTTACCTGTACAAGATTTCAACTAAGTTGAGCCTTAAATGACATTGTTACATAACTAATACCAAACACCTACATGAATTTTAATCGTCCTTTTAAACATGTAAGCAGGACATTAAGGTTGACTCAGAACATATTGCTAAAAATCGTCTGTAAAAATTTCTTACAACATGATACCAAAAGGAAAAATCATCCTGCATTGCAGTCACATGAGGGGAAAGCAATAAAAACATAAGCAGTATAACGCTACTGAACACAAAATGAAAAACTGCAAAGAATTGCAGAAGTGCAGTCTTTGACTTCTCAATGAAACAGATGGTTTTTGAAAGCAAGAACTTTAGAGAGTTTAGCTCCATCCAGTTCCATGAAAACCTTCTGGAAAATGTCAAAGGTGTAGCGGAGGTCAGCAGGGTAGGCAAGGTTTAATGCATACATGAGTCCAAATAGCATTATCACAGCAAATGCTTCATTATCCAAATTTTTCGCCACCCTGATGCCTGCAAGGACAACTCTTGTTCATCTGCTGAAGCTTGCTCTTTAAGAAGATAAATTCGAACAGTGGTGTCTTCAACAGTCTCATTGATGGCACGTTCTTCCATGCCCTGTAAAAAAGAAGCCATGTTAGTCATTTCATGCCAAGTAAGTAATATGACACACTGTGGAAAGTCCAAAAAAAAGAAAAGAAAAAAAAGACAAGTACATACCACATACTCCCGGATAAGCATGCCAGGGTCTTCACCCATGTAGATACACACTCAGCATCATCATCTTCACACTGAAATGAAATGTATGTAATTAGCATCTTCATTCAGCCCTTGTCCTTCATTTAAGTTTTAATAGTGTACTTTACATGAATGTTTTTAAAGTAAAGGCACACAAATTAATAATACTGGCAATTAATAATAAGTTGACAAAGTGAAGGTTAAAAAAACAAGCAGATGTAAAAATACAAAATGAGAGAATTTATCATGGGAAAACATTTGAAATCTTCCACAATTATAAAGTTTCATCCAAAGAGGATCATGTTAAGTGAGTGTTGAGGCTTTATCACTTACATTATCCATTTGTGCCACAATTCTTTTCAGTATTAGTCCAAGCTCTCCTCTTCTGTTGACCAACTTCACCAGGTTGTCCAAGTGGAGATCCAGCTGAGCCAGGAACTTTGTTTGAGGGGGGATGGTGGCAATTCTCTTAAACTCAGCGTTGATCTGAAAACATGAGCACAGAGGAATGAGCTTCAGAGGTTTAATACCTGGAAGAAGGCTGCAATCACTCATGCTGAAGAAATGGGCTGTCAAATAACAACTGTGCCTTAACCATTTTAGGCTAATACCACAAGAACACCGTGTATGAGGCAGACCTTACCTCATGGAAATCAAATAGAGCAGGCCATCTTGCCATGAAAGCCTCCACCATTGGTGCATCACGAACAACTTCATGTCTTCTGTATGAAAAAGTCTTTTCCATCTTGAGTTTCACCAACTCGTTACTGTTTTTTATGTCCATGTGGTGGGCTTTGACATGTCAATAGCTTTAAGAGTCCCTTTGTCTGCTACTTTTGAAACTGAGGTAAGGTTAAGAAACTCATTCCCAAACAAGGAATCCATAAACTGAAGACTGAAACTGCCCTGAAGACAACACTGTCTCTTGACTTCAACGATGAGATCCTCAGTTGATTCAGGCGCTCCATTAGAGAGTGAGCCTTCGACAGGTTCCGTCAGCCAAAACAGTCTTTAGGACCACAGGACTCTGTAGGCAAAAAAGAATTACATATCATACATTCAGAAAGAATCATTTCAGTTTAGTTTTCATACAGCTATCCATACCCAATAGTCAAAGTTATAAAGATCAGACATTAAAAAAGAAGAATTTATCTAATGAAATACATGCGACTGAACCTATTACACTTATCTGAACACCTTTTATTTCTATATGCCTTTTTAAAGTCACAATGTGGACTCATCCAATCTTATAGTCAACCAATGGATAAGTATAAAGGAGTTCACAGAGTGAAACCAGGGTGAATATTCTTGTGGATACTGGGCTGAGCTCAAAAGCTCTGTCGTGCTCTCTGTACCAGCCACCAAGCTCTCTGACGATGTAGAATATGCTGTGGTACAATGCAGATAAGGTTTTTCAGTATTCTGGCAATCCACCTGCTGCCCTTTGGGCCAGTACCATTCCCTTTCTATAAGTTATGCCCTTTAATGTCACACACTGTGCAAGGTTGACCTCTAGAATGTCAGGGAATATGTACCTAATGACTTAAGATATCTCCTCTTTAAGCAAATCCACTAGAAAGGCCGATACAGCTGAGACCTCTAATTCAGACTTGCCAAGAGATGGGGAGTTTAGATGGTAAGCTATCATCATCTGATGGTTTGACTTCTATAATCATAAAGGTAAAAATTCCACCATCACAAAAAATATTAATTTTAATTGAAAAAAGGTATTCCAGTCCAGAAAAGCATTAATGGTTTCTTTAAAGTACCAATCTTTCTCTCATTTATACATAATGTTTTGGGAAGCAGCTCACATATGTTCTACACAAAGTAGAAAAAAAGGGGGAAAAAAGGGTCCTAATTTTTGTTAGGACAATGTTGGAAAATTCACAATACATCACTTAATAAGACATACTCTGTTGAACAGACTTATCTCTTTGTAGATATCTGCTGTATTATTTGGGCTTGACCAATAGAATAGTCAAGTAAGTGACACTTCACCTAAAACAATGACTAAATGGAAAAATGATTTGGCATTTATGGGCACAGGTTCTTAAACCCACTTATTATAACTCGAGTGCATGTCAGCAGCAAGAATTAAGGTACGGCACTGTGGCGCTCCCAGCTTCTTAAACTCTGACGTTACAGCCAGACTAATTAGCCACTGTAGCCATAACTAGCACGAGTAACACAAACACTATTGCGCTCTCTCAGTGACGTTTTAACTTGCTAAGCCATCAAAAACGCCAGTGCTCTCTGTCACATACATAAATTCCATATCTGACCGACAACAGCTGCTTTCTCCCGACTATGTGCAATTTGTTACTATTTTTCAGCTTTAGCAACAAAGCTAATACCAACTTTAGCTAGCACTGTAAAAACATGTAGATGCATTACAGATTACTTTTCCTATAGCATGCACTACAACAATTCTGTGAAAACGTACCCAACTAAAACAAATGTATTTAAATTACTTACCTTCTCAGTATGCCTGACTCAGTGCCAAAGGTTGCATGTGGCTAAACAGTCTTCCAGAATCTGGCGGTCAATTGCGCTCTCCTTAAATTATGTTGTTGTCTTATTGGATAAGACTCTAGGTCTTATTATCCAATCATATTTAGTTGTTGTCTTTGAATATATTGCATCATTTCCGGTTGTGGTCAAACATGATTACAATGGTTTTAGTATTCTAATTTAGTCACTTTAAATCAATGCAAGAAAAATGAGTAGTCTCAGTATTGTTTATAATCAAGTAAATGGTACTTTATTCAATCATGTAAATAAGAGAAACATGAAAGGCTTGTGTGACATTAACTAAATTCATTTGTGCAAATTCAAAAGCCTGCCAATTCCCATTTTTTCAGTGTAGGTCCTCTTGGGGAAGCAGATGTAGATGCTTGAACTTCCAGTAACTGACGCTCACGGTTCTCCTGCTGCACCTGCTGTTGAAGTTGGGGAAACTGATGCCGGATTTGCTTCCATCTATCTTCCTGGAGCTTGTGCTCCTCCTCCAGTTCTAGCATCACGTTCAGCCTGTTGTTGCATCAGAGATTGCAAAGGTCTGGTCAGTATAGCTGAGTGCACTTGACGTTAATTTTGGTTGGTTCAAGTTCAATTATGTTTATTTGCACCAACTTAACTTTGGAATTTTTTTAATTTTTGTAAATATTTTTGGTCACAATGATTATGAAATAAATCCCCTGCTACACTGGACAGCATCTGTCTCCAGCCCTTCTTCAGCCACTTGGGCCAAGCTATCTCACAATCTGCAATTGTAAAATTCTGGTCAGAACATAATCAAGTAGTTTTTATTGTGTTTTTGCAAATTACAGATGTGTTTATATGCAGTGTCCAAAAACTATTCTGTAATAACCCAAGGGGAGAAAAGGCACATAAGCATATAAACAGATGCATAGTGCAGGCCTTGTGTGTGTGTCTGTTTTTGTGTCTCTACAGCAGTCAGTGAGTGGATTCACTGACAGATGAGCTGAATAACTGTTAGGAAGGCGTGTAGGAAACTAATTAGCCCAGACACAGTCATTATTTCACTTTCTGCTCTACACCATTAGCTTCATGGTAGAAAATCAGTTGAAGACAAAGTTGTTTTTTGCTTTTCAGCTTTGCTCATTTTGTTATTAGGCTTCTTCATTGCACTTCATTGCAAACTTTCATGTTGCTGCTATGAAAAAATAACGCAACTATGAAACTAATGCTTCAGTGGATTAAGAAACAATTAACAGATTGATTTGCCATTTAGTTTGAGATACTACATTTGAAATAATTTTTTTTCCTGTTTATCATAATGGTTAGATGATTTGAGAAAGAGAACAATATATGACTATTTGCATGAAATCACATGATTGAAGCTACAGTGAATAGCTGTTGACTTTATGGTTAAAGCAGTGAAACCTTCATTTTTCCACAATGTGGCCCAAGGCTAGGAGGCAAGCACATCCAATATCCAAATCCCTCTGAACGTAGAGTTTTACTTAAATGTGCATGCACTTTTCTTTAGAGTTAGCACGCATGAGTTATGGGCTGGTACTTTGCAGCAACAATGTCCAAGAGAAATCAATGGCATTTCCCTTGTATAAGAAGTGATTGAGGGTACTCATCACAGAACTATATCAAGAGGAATTATCACTGTTGCTCCAAACCTTGCGTTTTTATAGGAGGTGTGGATAACACTCAGCAAACCTTTGTACCATAAGGCTGCCATGAGTTTAAATCAGTGTCTCTACATTCTGCCTTACAGCAAGAAGGTTACAGGTTTGAAACCTGGGATCTTTCCATGTGGAGTTTGCATGTTGGTGTGCCTGCTGTGGTTTTCTTTCACAGCCCAAAAAGTGAGAGAGGAACGGACTAATGATTCTAAATTGGCTGTTGGTGTAGATGTGGCACTGGCAACCCTGTCCAGGATGTACTCCACCTCTGGCCCTGTGTTAGCTGGCAAAGGACACCTTTCAGTATAAACTCTTGTACTAAAATGTTGAAACTCTTAACCTTCCTACCCCATTAAATTCAGTTTTTGGTGTGATTATTTCATAGTTATATAATCTTCTTTTTGTGTATAGAAAAGTATACTACTAAATAAGCTTGGCCTCAAAGGGATGCTCAGGGATCTACTTCTGCAGCCTGTGTTTTAAGCTGCGACAGCTGTCATCTGAAGGACGGCTACCAATAGCCTAAAGCACAGAGATTCTCTGGTTACATGAAGAGATGTTATTGATATTATGTATTGAGAGACTGTGCCAGAGCTTAAAAATGATCTTTGTGGCAGGTTTCATGTCATCAAAAGTAAAACGGTTTTAATTCTGATTCTTAATATTCAATTTTCTGAGTATTATGAATATATATCTCTAAATGTCTTCAGATGGAACTGTGGCTAAAGCATTCACATTCAGATGTCACTCTTAAAATTAGTGTCATAAACTATAATATGTTCATTTAGTTTATCTCTGAATGACAGTACTTTCTGAGAAAAACTGCAGTTCTGTGTGGTTGCCTGTTGCACACCAGTGATAATTACTCAGATGTATGCACAATTCTTCTTCCAGTATTTCTCTACCTTGTACATTTATCTTGTGGCCCTTACCAAAATTTTATATATACGTAGTTTTAATTGGATTTTTGACACTGGCTGATTCATAGTTCTACCACAGATATTGAATAAGTCAGTGCATGCTCTTTAACTTCTCCTTAATAAAGAGTCTTGGACTTGTAAAATTGTGAATATGATAGTCCATATTTCAACTGCAACCCCTTCACTGATAAATGGCACATATATTTTTAAACTGTTTCTCATCATTTTCAAAATCCTTTCAGGAAATTACTTTACTTACTCACCTTAGCTCAGGAGAATGAACAGGTCATCTGCTAATCGGAAGGTTGGTGGTTCGATATATATGGCTGCTCCAGTCTGCATGCCAAATATCCTTGGGCAATATACTAACCCCAGGTTGCTCTCCAATGCATCCATCGAATTATGAATCTGTGTGAATGTTAGCCAGAAAGCACTGAAAAAGAAAACGCATGTGTGTGAGAGTGTGAATGCCTCTATGAGGCGAGTTATATAATGTGCTTTGAGTGCTCAGATAGAGTAAAACTGCTATATAAAAGAACCAGATGATTTGAAATGACAGATCTTTTGAACATGTAATCTCCACTATTCCTTTGTTTGTCTGAAGTGCAGACAATTTATTTCTTTGTAACACAAAGATTGCACGGTATTTTTAATTTGTGTAGTAAACAACAGTTAATGTCATTATTGTAATATAATCATTCTGGATTTAAATTACTGTTTTAATATACTGCAGGAATGCACAGGAATCAGTCAGAATGTGTCAGAATCAGAATTGAGGCAGGTTTGCCCTGGTCTTTAAATTCATTCACAAGCTCTTGAAATGAAATAAAAAACAGTTAAAGAAAGCTTCCTGATTTGTTTCTGCAGATTGAATAATTTGAGAAGGACGACTTCTAAAAGTAGTTATCAAAACACAAATACAAAATTGTGCTTTGACTGCTAAGTTGTATTTAATGAATAGAATGGGACTTCCAGTACCACTTCCAGATGTTTTGTGTTATTTTTCCACTATAGATTTTGGATTATACCCATATTTAATTTGACTCTATTATAACTGAGATAGAAATGAAATCAACATTATTGGCTCTGAGTCTAGTGTGTGAAATTTGCCAATTACATTAACAATTTTAACCTTGTCTGAGAACAAAATGTGTCCCTGTCATAGTCTGAATATGTGAATGGAATCAAATATTTGTCTGCATCAGCATAGAAAGGCGCATGGGCAAACAGAGGACAACATCTGTCTACTGTATTATGGGCTCTTTGATTTGTGCTGAGTCCAGATGGGCTGACACGCTTCATGGTTTCACACAGCAAACACTACAGTAACAAATGACTCGGGCTGTGATCCAATGACAGGGAGTTTCAGTAGGACAAACGAAAGGCCAGATGAATGGACATCTGTGCCTACAGCATCAGTACAGCAGTAGATTTTCCCTCCCATCCTGTGAAGCCTAGTTATGACAAACTTTAAATGTCAGAACATGAATTATGAACACTAAGTGATGACAAAGTACCAGAAATATACCCTAAGTTGCAATAACAATAAACAATAACTATTTGTGGCTTACAATTATTTCATGGCTCTAAGCACCGATCCTCATAGCTATTGTTAACATAAAGTTCATTAATTAACAACAAAAGCCCGACAGCATTTGTTGCGATTGTATAAAATTTTAGTTGAAGTCTAAGGTGAGTTTTCTGAAAGCGCTTTCATGCAGCCCCACATGGTCACTGCATCTGTGAATGTGGTCTCTCCCTTGAAAGTGAAGAAAATCTCAAAACATAAGCCAAGCAATGTGCTTTATGCTTTGCCAGAAAGAGACTGGTTCATAAAAACTAATGATTTCTCTCCTTCATCACTGTCAGATGTCTGGCCCAATCATTCAGACTTGGAGTGTCTGGCCAAAAAAGCAGGTGTGGTGCGAATAAAACTGCAAAGAATTTGAGATGATTGAACTGTTGTTTGTTCATTCAGGTTAGAATGGATTTGATATGTTTTTTCTCCTTGTTCACATATGTCAGTTTTAATAGTTGATTTTTGTAAGCACTGTGCATTTCCAATACCTATACTTATTTCCAGTACTAATTTTGCAGAACTTGTACTTTACGATACTTCGTGCTTTTAAAAGTATTTTACAGAGGCAACAGCGGAAAATCTTACATTTATCTATAGCACTGGAGTAGCAGCTAAATGGTTGGGATAGCGGGTGGACATACAGTACAACGTGCAGGACACTGACTGCAGAACCATGTCGAGACACTTTTGTTAAAGTTAGGAAAAGGTTATGACTTGAGTTAAATGTTAATTCAAGGCAATGTGAGCTTTAAATTAACACCAAAAGTATTGTCATTTTATATTTATTTTGTTTTTAAAGTTTGGGTAATTGAAAGAAAATGAATATGCTTGTCCAGGCAAGGATTTTAGTTGCAGGTTTATTATCAAAGCTCTTGAGGCATGCCTGACATGTTACTAAAACACTTGTTTTTGGAGTCTTTATAGTTTTACTTTTCATGCATAATGTATATGATCTCAAAAATGTGTTCTATTTTAAGATTAGTATATATCCTAGCTTTCCATTTGAGCATTTTTAGTGATATGGCTCACATACTAGAATGTGGTTTGTGGTTTCTTGGCCTTCACTACAATAATAGCTGTCTCCCGCATTGTGTTCTTCTGCCAGTTGTTATGGAGTGGGTTGTTGCTGTGGCCTCCCAGCACTGTGTTTAGCTGTGTTCAGCCCACCAGTGGCACTGCAAACCCAGCTTGACAATAGCAGGAGGCCAGGGGGGAGCATCTCAGAAAGGAGACGCTCCAACTCCTCCAACTGGGACTAATGTTCATCTTCAGGCAAGACAGAGCATCTGATATGCTTGTATATTATTCTAGCTACACAAGCTATAATGATGTAAGATGGGGAAGCAATTTCATCAATGTCATATTTTGAACAAGATTAAATTTTACAAAAAAACTGGAGGGCAGCTGAGAATTTGCCACCTGAGGAAGGGGGAGCATGTTATCTAAAATTAATTACAGGCAGTCTTTCTCATATGTTCGCTAAATTAAATATTTAATTACTGACATAATCAGTATTGTCTTGTATATGTATTTGAAAATGCTGTGTGCATGGCAACACTTTTTACTGTGATATCAGTATGGATAATCCTCTGAATCCCATTCTAGGACTTTATTTCATTTATGAGATCTGCTGATACATTTTCAGGCTTGGATGGAAACATGAGAATCTAATTGGTGTCTTTTCTCTTGCTGAAAATTGATCAGTGCCACTGCACATATGGGCCATAGTCATGTTTCAAACTGCCTGTTTTGGCTTTGCTTCAGCAGAGATCTTCATTTCCTTTTTCCACTTCTTTCGCTTGCTTCTAATGCATGTCTCTTGTTTGATGACTTTTTGCTTCCTGCCTCTGGAATATTCATCACTTTTTATTTTTGTGTCCTCCCTTTTCTTTTCTCTTTTGCCTGACCTGACTGAAAAGCTTCGGCATTTAGATCCAAGGCGTTAAAAGTCTAGTGTGACGTTTCCACAGTCTATAGTGATTTGGGGTGCTATGTCTGGTGTTAATAGCATTTGGTTGTCTGTGATTGTCAACTGTGTTCAAAGTCAATTCTGCTGTCTTCCCTGAGATTTTAGAGCAATTATGCATGTGTCAGGCTGATAAGCTTTACGAAGATGCAATTTCCTTTTCTACAGCGCCCTGACTACTAACAAATGGTTTGCTGACGATGATGTAATACTGTGGTTGACTGTGATGAAAACACGGTAAGGACTTATCTGACTGATAGGAAAATTTAAAATGGTGAAATGCACTTTTGATAATGTTCTCACAACAGCACCATAGAACATAGTGGCTCAACCAACAGTAACTGGTGATAAATGGTGAGTGGAGCGCCTGCCCAAAAGCACTATGAGAGCTATAGATGAACTCTTAGGCCCAGTACCACTTAATGGACTTGCTTCAGTTCGGACTGAGATATCATTTGTGGGTTGGATAACTTAGTGGGTCAAAGGACTCTAATGATGGTTTTCTAGTGCCTGTATTTGTTTCAAATTATCTGAATGTGGCATATGATCTTATCATTGGTTTTAATGTAGTAGGGGAAGTGATCAATACAAAACATAAAGAGAAGCAGGATATTACTGCTAAAGTAATGCTTTTTAGTGTTGACTCTTGTATTGCAAAACCTTTATCCAGACAATGCACACTCACCATTCTAGTAATGATGAGTGAGAACAGATAATGGCAAGTACAGGACCCGATTGTCTGCCTGATCCCTGGCTGAAACATATCCACTTTGAAAAAGAGTTTGATTTTAAAAACTAATTTTCTGCATCTGCTGTCATGCTTGTTAATTAAATCCAAAAAGCAAATTTTCACTTCTCTCGTGATAATCAAACTCATGCTTAATTTCTTCTTCTGTAGTGCCAATATTTACACTTTTGTCTGTTGTTCAAAGGTATACATAAAAAATTATGTGCTTGCAAACAAGACTAAAGATTCAGTGCTGAAGTTTAACCTGGCTTAGTGCAGACCTGAGAAGAGGGAAGAAATGACAAGGATACTCTCAAGGGACTACTACAGCCTGCAAGGCAATGGGTACATGACAGATGGAGAAAGCTGAAGGTATTGGCAGGGCATTCTCTTGCAGTGTTCTGGCTGGCTGGGCCACAGATATTTTAAACCTTGTTTTTAAGACCACAGGTAAAGTCTAGGGTTGAATTTCTGACCTTCCGTGGCACTATAAAACAGTTTTTTCTGTGTGAGCCAGCTTTTTATTTATACCATGTACGTGCACCAGGATGTGTGTTTTTTTTGTGTCTCTCTCCCACTCATCCATAGGTGGTGGCAACATAAGATACCAATACTGCACGAGCCACAGCGAGAAAACTATGACACAATGTTTTGAGGAAGGAATTACACTCAGGATAATTTCTAGAATACACAGTTTTGGTGAGTAAGTTTTGTCCAAAAGAAAACACTGGGGCACTTGAAGACTGCACTAATGAAATTATAATAAATAATACTATAGTTCCTTCCGTTTTGGCCAACTAGAAATTAGAATGCTGGCTTGTCATGCACAATTTTAACAAAATGCTATAAAACAACAAATACAATTTTCTTCAAATTGCAATCATGACACTGGGGATCCAAAAGGAGGACTTTCGGACCAGTTTTTTGGTCCCAAAACACAGAAATAGAATTGAATGGTGTATGAGTCAGTGAACTGAGTTCTCTCTTGGTATTCGGTTTTTAATACCATACATGCCTGTTTGTCTCCCTTATCCATGTAACCAGTGTTGATTGTAGTCGTCCCTCTGCAATCACTGGCCAATCTCAGAACAAAGAGAATAACATCGATCTTCTCATCTAATTCCCAGTAAATCTTGCTTATTTCGCCAAAATGTCAGAGTATTCCTTTAAGGGTTTACTTTTCTTTTTTTGTCTTCGTCTCATTATCTAGAACATTATGTCTGAAAATCAAATTTTCTGTGCATTGATTGAATAGAAAGCAGGTGGGGGAAATAAATCAGTCCTCTATTATGCAGCTGATTTCGTCTGTTGAGTCATCAATGCAAAAATAACCCTGAGAAGAGAGAGAGAGAGAGAGAGAGAGAGAGAGAGAGAGAGAGAGAGAGAGAGAGAGAGAGAGACCATTACTGTCCATCTACTTTTTTCAGACCAAACAGTGAAAGTGTGAAAGTGTTATTATTGCTGACTTCATCATCCCAGACATTTTTTCATTTTATTTCCTCTGATTGTTTCCAACCCAATTCCCGACTGCCCCACCACCTCAAACCCAAAGTGAGCTCTTGATTTTATCTGGTCCTCAGTCCAGTGAATGCCAATGTCAGCTGGATTATGAGCCTAATTGGTATGGAGTTAGGAATCCTTTGCACAGCCAAGAGGTAGACCGAGAGTAGAAATGTAATTCACAAAACCCATAGCTAAACCAGGTGGAGCAGTGAAGGGGAGAAATCCTTCCTTTCTCTTCTCAGGCTTATATCTTCCACACACAGATGCACATCACTAGTTTGCACATGCAAGAAGTGATACAGGAAATGATAATAAGGATATAAAACTCACATTTGACTAGGCGTACGCTCCCACGGGTAAGCCCTAATGTGCATACTTGGTCATATGAAAAAAAAAAAAATAGGAATTGCATTTTAAAAATGTCAACACAAGTGCATACCAAAGCAGAGAGGACAGAACATTTTACGGCTTGAACCATGCATTAGGTTAAAATCCAGTTTCCAAGGTAATTGTTTTCATAAGTAAGAGAAAATGTTTCAGTTAATATATTGTTAAATGAAAACACGGGGAACATTAAGTTCAAAGTTCATCTGGTATTTTTCATTTTAAGCAGTTTTATCACTTTTTAATTCACCTATTAATTTCATACAAGTTGTTGTTAAGTAGTAAAAATAAGGTCAAACCAATATTTGATGTGACCAGGGAGGTCAGGGAGGGGCAGCCATCTGCTGCAATTGGTTGGGGGTGAGGAGAGGGAGACAGGACACATTGTGGAAGAGAGCCAGAGATTAATAATAACTAATAACTAATTTTTAAATGCAAAGTGGTGTATATACACATAGAGTGAAAAGAGGTGAGAGAAGAAGAGAAGAAACACCCAGTGCATTATGGGAACTCCCCAGCAGCCTAGGCCTATTATGGCATAACTAAGGAAGAATTCAGGGTCACCTGATCCAGCCCTATCTAGCCCTAACTATGGTTTATAAAACAGGAATCTAATCGAGAAGGTAAAGAGGGTGTCTTTGTCCCAAATTTAAACCGGGAGCGCACTCCATAGAAGAACGGACTGAAAGCTGAACCTCTGCTTCTCATTCTCCTTTTAAATGCTCAAGAAACTACAACTAAGTCATCAGTCTGAGAGTAAAATGCTCTATTGGGGTCATATGGTACTATGAGTTTTCAAAGATAAGGTAGGCCCTGATTATTTAAGACCTTGTGTGTGAGGAGAAGGATTTCAGATTCAATTCTGGAAGGAAGCCAGTGAAGAGAAGCCAGTATGGGATAAATATACTCTCTCTTTCTATCCCTATCAGTACTCTCACTGCAGCATTTTGGCTCATCAGCTGACTGTTGTAATCAGGGCTCTGGGGAGCCATACCATGTGTTGCACCAATCAGCAAACAGACAAATATACTCTAAGTGACTAGGTTTTGATGATGGTAGATTATTTACTTGCTCCAGACACCATCTTTTTTCTATTTATTAACAGACATGAAACAAAAGTTAAAAGGAGACTCCTTTGCATTTGCATTTTTCATTTATGTAGACATATAACTTCAATTTTGCGTTAACTAACGTTTACAAAAACACAGGGTATAAGCAAAAGATTAACAAGAAATTTTAGGCCAATACACAACTTGTTTTGCTACATGAAAACAGTTGTTCCTGTGAATTTTATCTCCCTCTGTGCAAGTCAACACCTGGTTCTTTTATAAGTGCGACTCTAACTCCTCTAACTCCTGAAACAATAAACTTGTTCAGCCAGCGGCACTCAACAAACTATAAGTCCCATCAGTCTCCTTGCTTGAATGTAAACAAATGTAGAGTGTATGTGAGGAAAATGGCCTTACTAATGCATAACAGTTTGCAAGTAAACAAACTGGCAGGTGTAATACGAGGCAACACTTCAGTGCAAGGCTTTCCTCAACACTGAGGAAGGCCTGGTGCTTAAGAACGTCTGTGTTTTTCTTACTTTTCATATGAAACAGTTTATGTGCTGAAGTTCTCTTTCATAAGTGTGTTAATACATTTCAGTCACTACAGGCCTCAGTCAGAATGTTAAATATTAAAGTTTATGACAGTATATTTAGAAATAGACTGAACAAGTACTCCTCTGTAAGTTTTTCATCTCAAACAACCTGAATTATATTCATGATTACACTTTTTCAAAAGTAGTGGTTTGGGTTGAAATACAAGACTTATTACCAGCTGTGAATCTGTGCATGACATTGTTTTGTCTGTGTATATTGTGGCAAAATGTGGTGATCCTAGAAACACTTATCATATCCAGAACTAACATGAAGGTATATTGATTCCACATGACAGTGTGACAACTGTGGCAGTATCTTTTGATAAACTTTATAGGTGTGTAGTTGAATTCAAATGAAGGTAAGTTTGGAAATGCGTATTATCCGACCCATGGAATAAGCATGTAACTAGAGACCCTTTTGCAATGCAGTTGTACAGGTTCAGTGCCTCTAAAGGTGTTGACATTATAACTCACGAGTAATTTGTACTTATGAGCTGGACTGCACTGCGTTTTACACAGCTTAGATGTTTGTCACAGAGACCACTTGACAAGAAGCAGATGAATTCAAGTGAGACTAATCAGGGATAACAAGACAAAGGCAGTAAAGCTAAGGATGAAGAACAAGAGACAAAAGACTGCCACAAAAAACCCTACATTCAAACCCCCTCTGTATTAAGTTATTTAACTTAATACAGAGAAGAGTGCAGAATGGACAAACGTCGGACAAACTGCCCGAAATGCGTTGACAGAGACATTCCAGGGATTTTGAGTCAGTCTGCGCTCCAGATGAGTTAATTAGTAAATGCGTTAGTCATGATGACGGCGTTAACGTGCTTAAGATGTATTAATGCGTTAACGCCGAGTAACCCCTCACACGGACTAATCTGCGTTAACTTATTAATGGGGATTTGCCAATTTTGACGCGTTAATGCTGACAGCACTTGTTATGAAACGGCTGTGTGCAGGCAGGAGTGGTGGTAAGGAGGACCCAAAGTGCAGACAGTCGGAGACAAAAGGTGAACTTAAATACAGCTTTAATGCTGAACTCCAAAAGGTAACAAAACTGAGACTTCCATGTAAACTTATACAGACAGAACACACAGCTAGATAAGGGTAGATCGCGACTCCGACAAACTGAAACACAGGGCTTAAATACATAGAGGGAGCAATCAGGGAATGGGCAACAGGAGGGAAACACAGCTGGGGCAAATCAGGCCTAACGAGACAAAGGAAGCAAAACCAGACGCATTTACATGAGACACGGACTTTCAAAGTAAAACAGGAAACATAACACAGACTGAACTTACAGACACAGACTCACAGGCAGGCACTACAACAGAGGGAACAGAGACGTGGGACCAGGGCAGACACAGACACTGACACTGACTGGACACGGGAATATAGCAGACAGGGGAGACAGCAACTAAGGATTACACAGAGACACAAACAATGTTCCCTCTAATTTTTCATGTGTCTGAGCGAACACACAAACTCCCTGAGTGATCCCTTGGACCACTGTGAGCAACAGCAGACGTGTGCACTGTGGTCACGCCAGCATCGAATCCATCCAAGTTACATGGTTTATTAAAATAATCAAATTACAGCATTTACATTTATGTTAGACTAGTTTTAATTAACTGCTTTAGCCCACTTACAATGAAAATTAAAAAAAAATCTTGTTCATGACCTGTGTAGTATGTTAACACTATTGGAAGTAAAAATAACTTGAACTCCAATTTTGAAAACACAACTTTCTTTTTTTCTTTTTTTTTTTTTATAAAGTTCTGACTTGTATTATGAGTATGAGTCTGGTCTGGGAGAGAGTCCTGTAACTCTCTGTCTGCAAAATACAGTATATAATAACCAACGTTGGGCAATTAATTATATAGTTACTTCTTCAAAAAAGTAACAAAGTTTTTTGCAGCTGTTTACCTAAAAATGCAGCCAAGGCAGTTTTTTAAATAAACATTTCAAACTATTTCCAGAACAATCAGCTGTTCTGCATCAAATTTGATGCCACACAAATTATTTGTGCCACTCCAAAAAATAATTTCTGTCCACTATGAGATAAAGGAGAACAACAGTCTGATACCTGCAGGCCTGACAACAGGAGATGTATCACTCCTGTACAGTGTTGGGGAGTAACGGAATACATGTACCGCCGTTACGTATTTAGAATACAAAATATGAGTAACTGTATTCCGTTACAGTTACCTTTTAAAAAGGTGGTATTCAGAATACAGTTACTTTGTTGAAATAAATGGATTACACGGCGGTACTTTCCTGTTTCATATTGTGGCGGGTCAGGACTGTTTGGGTTTGTTTGACAGACACGCTCTGTTGTTCCAGGCGGCAGCGTTACGGTTGCCATGGTTACAGGGTGACGCGCTCTCTCTCTGCGTGTTTCCTGGGTGAGAGAGCGCTTTTTTGTTGTTGTTGTTGTGCTAAGCTAAAAGGCAGAATGCTACAGGCATGGCCCTAAAGAATGTAGCCTCATGGGCAGTGTAGTCCGTGCTGCAGCGAGAATGGACTGCCATACACGTTATGTGTCTGTGAGCGAGGGAGGGAGAGAAAGGAAAAGTCTGAGCTGTCACGGAGCAAAAACGGGAGCTGGAAGCATGTAAATATAATAATAACCACTGCAGCCAAGAAGAGTGCCTGACGAGCCCATTTGTAAGTAAGCTATTAAGACTCAACTGTACACTGTGTTCGTGTTTTCCTCCGAAACAATAAGTTCCGTTGGAGCAGCCTTTCAACGCCTCTCTTTGTCTCTCGCTAGCAAAGTTGACCCAGACAACAAAGTAAAGCTAGTTTTCAGCTACGAGCCCGACACGAACCAGACGTATTAGCCAGAGGTCCCTTTACTACGGTTTGGAGCCGCGGACCTTCAGTAACAGTAATAAATCACAGCAATAGTACATTCACGTAGTTGTAAACAACATGATAATATATTAAGTAATCCAAAGTATTCAGAATACGTTACCCTCATTGAGTAACGTAACGGAATACGTTACAGAATACATTTTGGGGCATGTATTCGGTATTCTGTAATGGAATACATTTTAAAAGTAACCTTCCCAACACTGCTCCTGTAACACCTGTAACATTCAGCAGTCGCCTCATTGTTCTGACACACACAACAAAACTATTGACTACACTACACACTAACTACACAAGATTTGCGCTAAACGTCGCAAATCTGTCACATCTCAAGACACCGCCGCAACTCCCCCCCCACCCCCGCCCCCTCCTAAACAACTAAATGCTATATTGCCATATCATTTTTTGATTGGTCGACATGGTACATTTTTCGACGAATAGGAAAGGGTGGAGTTTTTTTTGTCTGTTTTGTCTTTGCTCACAGGCGGAGAGTGCTTTCGAGCGTTTTCCTTATAAAACGCCGTTTTTACCGTTTCTTCCCGCAGTAAATATAAACAACCATAGTATTCAGGAGGAAAACCAAACATTGCATATATTTGTATCATAACTCTGGTTTTACATGGCTTATCAACACAATTTAAAAACTGGTATAAAGTCCACACTTTTCCCGTCAATTGTTCTGTCTGTCCTGCTCACATCTCCAATGGTTATACACTAACGTGGCTTCACTCCACATCAGCCACGCCGCTTTGCTAGCTAAAACACCGGTGTCGGCACATAAGGACGTCATAGCCTGTCAGAATGTGAATCGCATTATTGGCTGGACTATGGGATAAGGTGGCATCGTTCTAATCCCATACAGGAGCAGCCAGTCACTTACTAACACTGCAAAACAGAATTGTTAACGTATTTACTTTAATTTCAATTCAGGTTAGATTTTGTTTTTTGTGCGCAACATAGATTTTCTGTGCACAGAGACCGTGCCAGCAGTGCGCAATTGCGCACGCGCGCAGCTTAGAGGGAACATTGGACATAAACCATAAGACAGAACTCTAACAAAGAAACCAAAGACTAGAAATGATAAATAATATAATAAACTCAAAACCCTGGGTCAATGACCCAGGCATCCTAACAGCACTAAAAATAACATACACAACATACAAATGAAACAAACTGAAAGTAAAAACTAAAAGCTTAAGCTACAAAGAATGAATATTAAAAGAACTAAATAGAACATCCAGTAACACAATATCAGTCAAAAAAACTCTGCATCAAAGATGGTTTGTGATATGCATTTATGTACTAGTCGGCATTTCAGAGAAAACTTTTCTTCCATTTACACATAGAGAGCTTAGAGTACACTTGGACATCAGTAAGTATGAATTATGAGCAGCCGTATGGACATTAAATTTGGCTGAAAGTCTTGTTGTGTTGATTGTTTTACTTATTTTGCCACAAATCAATCAGGAATCGAGGCAGGTAAACTGAATCTGAGAAATTTTCTGTTTGCTGTACGTTTGTAATTATTGAAAAGACAAGCCATACATCACAGACGACTTGCTTTTATTTGGATTACAACAAAAAAAATGAAAAAAAAGTAATCCAATCCATGATTGGTGACAAGTTAATTAAAGAGAACACAAGAAATGCAAATGCTTTCACAACCAGGCAAAAGAGATTATTGATTAGTTAAAAAAATTATTGATAGCGTACTTACAACCATTCCACTTCACCAATCCCAAACTGGATGAACACCTATGGAAGATTTAAAGATGATACAATAAAGCGCCTTACAGACATGCAGACATTTCTATGAATCATTTCTATGAATAAGCACCCATTTCTATGAAAAATTAGTTTATGTATACAATAAAAATTAGTATTTTGGAGAATTTTCCAAACATGAGTAAAATGAGAAAATTATCTTTTGGTGGGGACACCATGCTTAAGTATTAGCCCTAACTAATTTCTAAGAATTATCAGAGCAGCTTCGTAATGAAAAAAATGGGTTATATGGCAAATAATTTTCTGCTTTTCAAATCATGTCTGAAATGTCACATTGTTTTTCTTTCAAGCACCAATGCTGGACCACAAAAATGACATGGGCCTAAAACACAAAATTCACAATTTGGGTGGCATTAGTTGCCTGCAGCACACTCTCCACAGACCTCTCCAAAAACCTAACACTCATTTCACGTATTTGGAGTTTTTCCTCATTTACCTTCCCCTACAGTTTCACAGCTGTAACATGTAAAACCTTTTCTGTTTGTTTTTTTTCTTAATAAAATTAGATGGTTACCATGATGGGCACAGAGTATGTGACAGGCCAGATTAACTACACTCGCCGGTAATGACTATAATCCAAGTTCTGAAAATTATTGTATCCTGCTGTTTTAATAAGCCTTTCTTTAGAGTTTATTATAGCAAATTGCTTATTTCATTTCAGACTACTGAGCTATCAGAGTCACACTTAATAAGATACAATTTAATAATTGTCTGATGCGATTATTATGGTTTTCTAAAGTGTGTATGGAAGCATTCCAATAACTACTTATATGAGGTTTCCTCTAATTATCAAAATAAATCAAAAACAGTGCCATGCTAAGATAGCTCATACAATACATTACATGTAATAATGTACAGCCAGATCTTGCATATTCTGTTCAGTTCAGTTTAATTTATATAGCACCAAATTGTAACAACAGTCACATCAAGGGACATCAAGACCCTACAGTTGGCGACAGTGGGAAGGAAAAAGTCAAAACCAGGCTCAGAGAGGGGTAGCCATCTGCCATGATAGGCATAAGGGGAGGGAGATAGGGAAAAAGGCAGTGAAAGAGAAGCAGAGTTTAATAATAACTAATGATTGAATGCAAAGTGCTGAATAAACAAAGAGAATAAAAAAAGGTGGTGAGTGAAAAAAAGGAAGGTTTTAGGCCTAATCTAAAAAGTAGAGCATTTGTCTGTCTCCCAGATTCAAACTGGGATTCTCTATATATATTAAATAATTTCACTCAGGAACGATATCTCATTTCATTAATGTTGTGCGAATGTCTGATTGAAGCCTGATTGAAAGATGAACATAAGTGACTTTTGTCTGTGTGACGAAGGCTCTCAATGTAACAGATTGATGGAATGGTTACTTAATGGTAAAAAACCATCATAACTCATATACCATAACTAAAAATAGATAATTTAGTACATGCAATAAATTAAATTAAAACATTTTAAAATTAAATTAAATTTAAAAAGTAAAATAAAATGAATGAAAACATAACAAACAATTTCATTGAATTTGAATTAATCAATTATATATTGATTTAATTATTTCTTATTTTAATTAATTAATGACAAATTTAATTACTTGTTTACTGATGTATTTATTTAATTCATTTTGGCACTCATGGCCCTCCATGGAATAAACATCACTTCATAAGAAAAAAGTCATCACCCCAGTATTAATTAGCACAATCACTGTCCTATCTTTTGAAAACACTGCAACAGTTTTAAGATAAGACGTCCTATGTGCTTTATTAAACATTGCCTGAAATCATATTTACAAGTTTTTTGACACTGATAAACTTCTATTATGATTGCCCTAATCTAATCTGGGTGAATGAATGAACTACACAAAATGAAATTAGGGTGTTTTTTTGCTATTCGTGGCAACGATTAGTCCTGCACACCCAAGAGGCCATCACAAATAGTTGAAATAACAAAGGTTTTGACCAACAGAGAGATAAACCTTATTTTGAAAGAACTGGATGAAAAGGTTTTGTCACGATCTTGGGTCTTTTGACCCAGCGTTTTGAGTTTTAGTTTATTTTGATGTTTATGGTTTATGTTTAAGTTCATTAGGTTATCTAAGTTCATTTGTGTTTTCAACCCCTGTTAAGTCTCCCTTGCCCTTCATGGTTTAGGTTATTATTTAGTTTCGCCCATGCCCTTTGTTTGTATTTATTTTGCCAGCCTTAATAAACTGCGCGTTTTTTGTTAATCCACGCCACGTTTCATAGTTTTGGTCTGCACTTGAGTTCTTTTTCGCAACACATACAGTCTGCCCCAGCCAGACTTTGACAGGTTTAAGGCTTTATGAGGCTTCATCTGGCCATTGCTCGGCATGTTTCAAATCTTGCATGTTGTCTCATTTTGTTTTGTTCTGTGTCAACGTCAATGTCAATTTTATTTCTATAGCACATTTAAAAGCAAGAAAGTCGGCCAACGCGACTTCACAAGTAAGTGTCTTATGTTAAAGTGCTAAATGTTATCAAAATATGGATACACCAATGGAATAAACTTGTCATACTAAGCTAAACAAATAGTATGGGCAGTTGCGGCTTGAATGCTCATCTATTAAATACATTTAAATGTAAGTAAAAATATCCCTTGTAAATCAGGTGCTTTTATTCACTGTGGTTTTTTTGTTTTTCTTTGTGCTTCTCCTCTTCCTGTATAACGTTTCATTTACAATAGTTAAGTAGTTAATGTGAAACTGATCACAGACTGCTGTATCGGAAATATGTAACTCTCCATTAAGGGCCACTTGTACTGGGTGTTAGTGTAGGAAACAGGTCAAAGACCTTGAACTCTATGTTGGCATAATTACAAGTTTCATTGTGGGCACAACAGACCCATTTCAGCCTTAAGTCCCTTGTTCATCTGATTGGGGTTGATTACGAGTTTGCTGTAATCATGAGCGTTATGAAGTCGTGGCTCTTATTTGAACTGATTTCTTTTTCTGAACCCACAGATGAGTGTTGACATGGAATATGTAATGTAAGATAGTAAGTTTAGTCTGTTCTTTTTTAAATGGTCAGGCATATATATGGTCCTGGCTTAGACATTAGAACGAACAAACAACAATGAAACAATTTAAACATCACAGTAAAATCACATCTCTGAATGTTAAAAAAAAGGAACTACAAATTAGTTATGAAACATTTACAAAACTTTGAGTTCACATGTCAGACACTCTGAGACCTGAGCATTACATTAGCATGCTAATATTGCTAAGGTATTGATGATCAGCAAGTTGAATGTTTATAGTGTAGTTTGTCTTGTTAGCAAGCTACTATTTGCTAAGTATTTGCTAAGTTCAAACAAACGTAATGGAGTTGAAATTGGCCTGCTTTTCCAGTCGATAGATATCTTGATGCATTCTCAATCATCCAGGAAAGTAAATCTCCAAAAGTTGATTCTGTTCATCTGGACGTAGCGTTTTGTGGGAGAAACGTTTCGTCACTCATCCAAGTGACTTCTTCAGTCTCAGCTGACTGCAGGTTTCCCCAATCTTATAAACAGCACATTTGCATAATGACTGAAACCAGCCCACTGAAGGAACAATGGGCTGGGAGGTCAGTCCCTTAATCTTAATTATGCAAATTCTCATGACCATTGATCAACAACCACTGACCAAAACCCACTGATCAAAGACCACTGATCAATGGCCATGAGTACCATTCACAGAGAGTTGGGGAATGGCTGCAATCACAGCATTGTAAGATGGCGAAAGATGTACCCTTAGGTACATAGTTCATAGTAAGGCTACTAATAGTAGAAAAGACTGGGTCCAAACAAAGTGGTCAGGATTTATTAAAAGGACACCGTGAATATCTGTATCTAATCTCATAGTAACCAAGTTAGGAGGACTCCAAAACCATCACAATATATTTTGGGAACATAAAAGCCAATGGTAAAGGTTGTTCAAATAGATCAAATTGGTGGAACAACAGACCATACAGTCCCTATCCATTCCACAGTGACACCAACAGAATTGGTAAGAATTGCTATGCCTTAATTTTGGATTCTTACACTTTGTTTCTCAACCTGGTTTTAATGTGGCACCAGATAAGTTTCCTTTTCACAACCTGAAGTTGCTTGTTGGCAATAACAATCAGATGTCATCTAAATAATTTCTTATATATACTCAAACAGTTATTGTGATGTGAATTTGGTGAGAAACTGTAGCAAACATAAAGCAATCTGTGCAGTATACTGTGCATTACAACCAATCTGTAGCTTGAACAGTGGCTGTGAGTCTCTAGATCTTAAAAGCCTTACACATTATCTGCATTGCAGCAGCACACTCATTAGATTGCCACAGCGCACACCTGGATTTTTGAAAATAGAACAAAGCCATATCCTAGCTTGTATTAATTCTCACCCTGTTGTGTATATATATATATATATATATATATATGTATATGTGTGTGTGTGTGTGTGTGTGTGTGTGTGTGTGTGTGTTCTGCCAATAATGCCTGCGAATGCTTTTTATATTCACCAAAGATGGTCAGGGACATTTCCAGTAGGAATCCAAGAATAAAAAGAAATCATAGGGTGGAAACAGCCCTGAAGATCAACATATAAAAATAGCAATCACAGCCAAGTCAAAACAACCTAATAACTGAAAGCTGCTTGAGAAATACAAAATATAGTTTCACACACAGCTAGTATTCAGTAACAAAGTGTACTGTAGCTGTGATTAAGTTACACAGGTTAATAAGCTAAACAACAATGCAGTGATGTATGCACTAAAAGTACAGATTTATTGGCATTGTGAGTTATATGTGATATTATCATTATTTATAGGCAGATGGTGAAATAAAAAGATGTTAACAGCACACATAACCAGTCACAACAACTCCAGTGACAGTATACCAATAAATACCATCATCATTTCATATCACGTATAAAGGTGATTATAACCAGCTACTGTGTTCTTCCCCGTCATTTGTTCACACTGAGCCATGTTTACAAAATGATAATGGGTGGCAGGCTACTACATAGGATGGTTGATTGTTTATCCATCACTGCAGCACCCAACAAGATGAGGCCAGCTCAACTTTGATTTGTAGCGCATCACCCTGTGACAAGTGTGAACATAGGGTAGTGCTGTAGAGAATAAAGGGAAATGTGCAACATTGACACAAACAAGTTTATTCTTTATGTCAATAATATTTCTATTCTCCAGATTCTTAATCAAAGCATGCTCCATAGTTATCTAACTCTGCATACAAGAAAAAAAAATCCAGTTGATTTGGGAATTTAAAGTTCTTTCAGCTTGCTGGATTACTTTCAGTCATTGTTTGCCCCATTTTCCACATTTGTTTTATTAAAAAGATACGGAGTGCTTTCAAAATATAAAATCTGAAACACATAAAATGTATTGGGTCAAATTAGCATATGTCAGAATTAAAGAATTAACTCTTTCCTCCTTTCATTCCTCTTTGTCCTTTGCCACAAAATAGTCTGAGACTATAGTAACTCTTTTTGATATATTAGCTCTGACACTGGGGCATATTTCATTAATTAAACATGTCTTTGTAATAATTTCATACTGATAGAGACCCATTTTACCACAGACTTTGGGCACACAGATATGCTTTTGCCACATAACTTAATTAGAAAATGATAAATGCCTTAGTAGTGTGCCCATACATTTCCTAAAGGTCAGGGCCACCTCTGGCTTTCCTTATTTTAATTCATCACACATTTGCAGAGGAGTTGTTGGAAGTGTAGAGATGTCACCCACTCTTACCTTTGCGTGCCTTTCTGGTCGACTACATCTCAAACATAATAGGCAGTGCTGGATGTTTGTCTGTGTTTGTGCATGCTTTTTCTTCTTTTTTTCTTTTCGAAACTTTAGAAACCCAAAAGCATTTTGTGAAGCTAAGTATTACTGCTCACACTATCAATGTGAGAGAATAACCTCAGGTCACAATTCATTCTAGACTACAACAACTATATGTGCCCAATACAAGATTCTCCATTTTTTTCTGTCACATGCTCGCAGACAGTTCCTGTTTTGTGCAAATGAGTTTTACAAACTTACAAGGGCTTTCGGTGTATTATTTTTTTGTGTAATTTCCTGCCGAATGATGGACGATGTCCTGTTGCCCCACTACATGCCTCCTAATTTCCTGTTGATAAAACACACAACAGTAAAATTTAGTAAAAGTTTCAGTCTTGCCATTGTCGATGGTTAGCCACAACCATCTCTGATCCATTTGCAGAGTCATCCTGTTACTACTATCAGTGTGTGGACAGGTATATTTGTTTACCTGTTAACTTGGCTCCAGGAACTTTTGAGGTGATGTGGTAAACACTGGCCCCAAAATACTTCTTAACCATACACACACATACTGTGGTGTTAAAATATAAGGTATATTGTTCTGGATGCTGCATACCCTTTAGTTATGATTGCTTTTTTAATTAATTTTTGATTAGGTTCAGTAAAGACAAGTCGTTTTCTGGCCAGCCATTCCAGAATACTGTCGCTGCTCACAAACAAGACTCCAGCTTAGAACATGGCATAAATTAGAGCACCAAACACAACGAGCTGAGAGTATATTACCAAGGTACCATCTTTAATCCATAAGAATTCATGGACTTAAAAAAAAAGGTAATCTAATTTCCTAACCTTAAGAAAATGGTTTTTGTGTAAAATCTCAGGGAAATTATAACCTTAGTGGCAGTCAGTCAAAAAACTGTTTTCTGTGACTGTCATTTGCACAAAGCTGATAATAGTGCTTTCTTTCTGAATAGGGTGACAGACAAAAAATGTTTTCATCTGTCATAATTTGAAAGTAATGACAAACATATTTATTAATTTATTTTTTTTGTCTAGAGAAAGTGTCATATTTGAAAGAGAGACAAAAGGAAGGGAGGCAAGACAGTAATGAAATGACCAAAAATACTGTTTTTTATTCTCAAATGCTGCTGTATAGCAATGATTGAGCATCTTAGTAAGTGAGGGTCGCAGTGTGACCACTTAGAGCAGATTTACTTAGCTGCCTGGAGTGCTCCTCTGTCACACAACAGTGCCAGCTGTAAAGCAAAGACAAAAAAAGCTATGAATATGCCATAAAATACTTATTTATGTGCCTCATTAGACCAATCACATTGTGTATATATATATATATATATAGATATATATATATATCTATCTATATATATACCTGTCAGGTCTATTTTTCCCCACTGGCCTTGAAAAGGTAAATCAATAATGGAAATCAAGAAAATATCTCCTCTAATTTTATTAAAAGAAAAGGTGAGAAATAAGGTCCTCCAGGTCAAACCGTACCCAGTTTACACCCTGCAGCACAGAGACAAGGATTTTCACATAGTTTCTAAATTCAAATTAAAATCTCAAGGACAGGAAACAAGCTCTGTGAGTATTTTTGATGTTCCCCTGTCCTTTTACTGCTTTTTCCTACTACCTATCTGAGCAACATTATATCTTTATAAGGCAAATAGGGCAGACTGACCCTGATTTCCCTAATAATATGCAGTGAAGAAGAAAGTAAAATGTATGCCAGATTTTCTCTTTGCGAAAGAGTTCTATATAGCTCGCTAACCTCCTGAAGAAGCCCCACAGATTAGTCAAAGTAGACTTTAATTCTACAAAACTGACACCACAGGACCTTATCTGCTATCAAAAAGATTGATTGATTGTACATTAGCGTTGTACAATCAAGGTTAATATCAGATTTGGGAGTCACCTTGCCAATGTCTGTGTGCACTACATTACACATCATCAACTTGGTTTTCAGCTAGCTGTAAAAAGAGCCAAGTGCTCTCAGCACAGACATACAGCAATGACACCGGGTCATGACTAGGGTGTCCTTGTTTGACACTATGTTATGCCAGACAGAAAAATCACACATGGAAATGGAGAGGCAGGTGCATTTGAAATTCTGTCTGAAAATTAACTGTGGATCACACGCAGAGGGGGTGCTGATTTGGGCGTGTCCGCAAAGCTACACCTCTACCATCGGGTCATCTTTTAAACAATAAAATGACATTTGTTCATGAATCCTCTGTGTGGCATTTACAAAGAAGTGTGAAATGTGTAGGTAGTCCGAGGTGTAGTTGGTGCTTTGTGTTTCGAACAGAGCAGTGACTCTAACCCATCCATCACTGTAAGGGATTGTTGTGTGCGTTGACATTTTATATGCTGTGAAGGGAGCAAAGTGGGCTGCTGTTGCCTGTGATTCATTTGTTGTTGTTTTTCATTGGGATCCTGCAGAGGAGTGGAGGAGCCAGTGCTTTGTTTGAATGTCAGCAGCTGAGATAGAAAGAGACTGCTGTGCCCACTGAGCTATGTACAGTATGCAACCATGATTATGATGGATTGTCCACTGTGAGTGCACATTTATGAATCTTAAGAGCACCTTTTATTCTAAGTGCATGTTATGAAAGTCATGCTGTCACAAAGAATACTGAAAGGCTGAAGGATTTCAGGCTTATCCATATGGAGGAGATGGAAGAGAAGCCTGTCTTTAAAATTGTGCCCAAGGGCTCAGGCAATAATCCTTCTAATTTATCTCTTACGTGAAAACTTATTTGGAACTTTCAGACAGTCATGTCCTCATTGAGCACAGACCTTGTACTGCTTGACCCCGAGGTAATTGTCTTTAATATATCACAATTTGTGGCACCGCCAAATGTCATATTAATTCTGTGGGGAGGTGAAATTGTGAATTTTTAATACATGTTAATTGTGCTGTGGCCTTCCCAACAACTTGTAGAAATGTCACCAAAAACTCTAGTGTGTTACTGATGTCGTTTCCTCATCCTACTTTATTGAAGCTTTAAATTCCAAAAATTTCTCAAATTGTGATCGACGAGTTCCTAAATATGAATTTTTGCTTCTCATGTTCATTCCCTTTGATTTACAAAATGTAACTTTGTTATTTTGCTAAACTAACTGGAGTTGGCATCTTTTTGAACACTGTAGTGAGTAATAGTACATACACACTCACAAGCTACTTCCATAGTTGCACCTTGCTAGTACCAGGTTGGACCCCTTTTGCCTTTGCAGTCGGCCGTACTTCTTGTAACACAGTTTCACTGCAATGGATTGGAAACGGACATTTTGGTTCATATTGACATGCAGTTGCTGCAAATTTGTCGGCTGCATATCCACGATACCAATCTCCCATTTCATCAGATGCCAAATGTTCAATCTATTGGATGGAGATCTGGTATGTAGAAAATAAATATGAATCATTATAATATTTGTCCATAAGCAAAAAAGCCAACAGTGTGACTGGATGTGGAGAACTGTGCTTATATACCACACTCCCATTGCTTTTCATTCCAGGGTGTCAAATTCTGACAGATGCCACTGATGTCACAGAGACATGCACAAGGCATCCTTTTGCAAAATTAGATGGCAAGAGAAAACAGTCTTAATAGTGACAATGTCTTTCAGGTCATACTGAAAACAGTATGGTTGTTTTCAAAATAGCTGCCGTAGTGTCAAACCCTGAATCCTTCAAACAATAATGAAAAGTATCCGTGAACAAATTACACTTTTGAATGATGTTAATGTTGGTTGAATAGCTAATGTTGGATAGCTTCTTCCAATTGCATTGTGTATTTACTCTGGTTATCTGTCTAATATTGCCCTAAAATCGTCTAAAAGGTACATTTCCATTGACCTAAAATGGCATTTGCGTTTGGACAAATTTGTCAATTAATCCTTAAAACATATTTTAGTTATCCCATTTAACTTCTAGCAAAAGTTCACTCAACTGAACGGAGGCCTAATCTGTCCTAATAAACAGAACCACCATAGTCTATAAAGTGGAGGGGTATACCTGGTCAGGTTTCTCTTACAGGAGATTTTTGGTTTTCAAGTTCCCTTTTAGTGTGCTTGGCACTATGTTATTAGCCGCTTTCTCCCACCACATGACACACTTGGGCTAAGGTCTGTGAATAGTTCAGTTCAGTTCAGTTCAACTTAAGTATAAGACAGGTAGTTTCTGTCATTATTTATTTATTTATTTTTTGGTGATAATTACGTATGGTTTCCACGAAATCCCACATCATACTTGGACTTGCCTCAAGGCAAACCAGCAAACCAGTATGCCTTGGGACATCATTTGGAAACCAATAATCTATTGTATGCAAGACTTTAGTTACTGGCCTGAGGTATATTCATGCTTACACATAAGAATGTACCCTGGCTGTGTTTCTTTTAGATAACTTATAATTACAAAAACTGAAACATTATTATTAGTTTAATAAAATTGCTGTCTTTATGTAAACAGGGAGAACTAATCAATAGTCAATTACTTGCAAAGATCCCCTAACAGAGCTAACTCTAACTACTTAATTAGTTAATTAGTTATTTAATTGCCTAATTAGTGAGATAACTTTGTGCTGCCGAAAAAATAAATTTAGCAGGGGTAACAGTAAAATCACATGTCCAGCATCTATGATTAAAGGTCAAATAATTTAACTGCCAGTTCTTGCTAATATATTATGAAACCCTGATCACATTCTTCTGAGTTTCATTAATAACCTGTTACAGGCAGGTCTGTGTGCCCTCAGCATTTTAAGCACTTAAGCAGTGTCTTTGAGCTCAGTGTACAGTGACATTAATTTCAGGTTGTAGGTCACTGTTAGATATTTTGACAGTGGCTCAGTGACTTCTATACGACTGAAGGTGAGGTCACCTGCACACATATTGTGTGTAGGGGAGTCTTTCTCCTAATACAGAGAAATTTTAGGGGCATTCCTGCTCAGCAGTGTTGATTATGAAGTCAGACACATGCAGGAAATCCTCTGCGTAACAGTCACAGAATGCTCTGCTGTTTACTGCCATGTGAGCAGTAGTTTTAACAATGTATGGAGTGCTGACTTTTAAGAGTCTACTGGGAGCAAAATGATTGCCCCTCCTCTTTGGTGCCACTTCAGTTGGCTGGAAATCCAGTTTTTCAGTACCAAGAACTAGCCCTCTGCTTCTACAAGTGCAAACTAAGAAAAGAAAATGTATACAAGTGTTTAACAGAAAAAAAAATATCAGTGTTCGTCAACTACAATGCGGTGAATGCTTTTGAGGAGATGAATCAGTGCCATTTCTGCCTGCCTCTGTCCACTGCCTTTCTTGTTAGTATGGCCATTTTGCCTTGCCTTGTGGAGCCAAAGTACATAAACACCATTATCAGAGGAGCAGTTGGAGGTGCAGTCAGCAGTGTGCTGCTGTCAAACAAACAAAGGCCTGGTGGAATTACCTGCCATGACTCATACATGACAGGTAGTTGCTACCATACACCTTCAGCTGGAGTCTGGAAGACCTGAAGTTTTTACTGTGATCATTTATTTTTCAAGTTATTGCTCACTATCTGACTTTCAGTTAAATTAATTTATTTAAAAATGCTGATAACTGTAATTTGTAATCATTCTATCTTTAGATTCTCCAATGTGCAACAAAGCCCAGAGGGAGGTCTAAGAATATATTAGTGTGCTATTGTAGGATTTTGTTGTTGTTGTTTGTTTGTTTTTTAATTGCATGTAGTTTTTTGACCTGACTTGAATACATTGATTTAATAATACAGATTATTAATTATTGGTTTGCGCTTAGAGCTTTTATAATACACATTAAACTAATTTTGAGATAATTGCAGCAAATGTTTGTGTGAAAAGTACCCATGCAGTTTGCATCACAATGCAGTCTGTTGTCTGAAAGGCTGGTTACTACTTACACTCAGCCTTAGGTTATTTTTTTCTTACATCTTTTACGTTCAGCCTTAAATGGAAAAAACAAAAGTTCAGAGACAGACTTTCACTCACATCACCATCATAACCTGCAGCAGATCATCTGTGGATCTGTGGATGTTGCTTTTAATCAGAATCCCCAGCTGCTAGGATGTGTGAGAGTATTACCTTTTCAGCTGGACCTTCTAAATGGCTTGTTTTATCACTCAAGGTTATGCTGAACCTGATTTGTACTGTCATTACACAGGTTCTTCTGACATTTTAAGTACTTTCAAGCTGAATAATGGCCTTTTGCATACTTTATGAAATTGCCCTCAAGTGGAAAGACATTGAAACAATAACTTGAGTGAAGATTATTCTCAGATATTTCATTCAGTGAATAATATTAAACACTATAGCATTCTTTCAAGAGACATGTTTTGAATCAGAGTTTATAGAGAAATGTTTTTTCATTGTTGCATCTGAAATTGAATTAAACTTAAACCAGAAGATCCAGAAACAGTATGAAAGAATTCATCCAAACCCACTTAAAACTCTGGGGGATGTAATTAAAACCATGTTTTTGCATCGGGTTCACCGTCTGGGAGGCAAATGTCCAGATGCATGCAGATCCAGAATGATAGTGGCCAAATTCGAACACTTCAAACAAAAGGGTCTGTGGTTGGGACTTTGGTGTGAACACTAAGTTTCCCAAAGAGATCCTGGAGCGACACAAGGTCCTGTTGCCCATCCGAAAAAAGTTCATTCAGGCTCCCGAGCTGTCATTGCAGTATATAAGCTGTACGTCAACCGGCAGCTTTATTGTGACGAAAACATCATGCCTTGGCTGTACTGAGTCAGGTGATCTGTATCTACACAAACAATTATTTTTGATTCTCTTTTTTTACTATCCTTTCCCACTAATAGAAATGTCTACATGGAAGAATTAATGCCGCTCTGATCAGCATAGCCTGTTTCTTTTCTTTTTTTTCATTTTATTTTTAGGTCACTCTAGAATAGTTATTTGCTGGCTGCACGTTTTATTTCACTTGTCACTTTTCATGTCCAAAACATCTGCACACACACTCACTTCTCCACAGTTCCCTCACACATAATCTGCCTGTTACAACTCCAAACAAAGAGGTGTAGCCATATTAACTACCAGAAGAATACACTTCACTGTTAGCAGCACTATAACAGACCCAGAAGGCAGATTTCTAATACTAATTTATGTATTCAAAATATGCATCTGTGTATTGCTAGTATATATAGACAAAATGTTAATGACCCTTCCTTTTTTCATACATTCTTCACTTCACTTTCGTGAATCAGATAGCTCTGACACCATGCTTGTAATAGGAGGAGACTTCAACCGGGTATTTCATCCAGAAATTGACAGGATCAGTACAGCAGTGAGTCAAAGGAACTGGCAGTCTATAGTCGTGGACTATAGACTAAGGAGCTGGAGATTTAATACATCATTACTTAAAGAACAAAATTTTATTCATTTTTTCAAAAAGAAGTGGGGAACATTGCCTAAAATAAACTACTTGTTTTCACTGACAAGACTGCTTTCCTCCCGAGGGCTACAGAGCAGTTGAAAGGAATGACTTAAAGGTTCTGGAGGTCCCTATATATGCATATAAACCTGTGTCAAAAAGTTCACCAAACTCAGATATGCACAGAATGTTTTCATTCATCATGAGGTTGACTTTGGCACAGCTGTAGGCCTCATTTGTATTGGTTGCGTAAAGGCAAGTCACAGTCCGCAGCGGTCAAAGTTGAACTTTTTTCAACTTTGACCGCAGCATGCGCAAGTACTCCTCCCCAAATAGCGAAATTGGTATGGCCCGGATCTGGCCCACACAATGTGCTTACACATGGCCCACAATCTGCAAAGAATGACGGCCCTTTGGTGGCCCAGACCTGGTTTGCCAGAGGTGGCCCACACATTGGCCAGCACAAGGCCAGTTGCAGACACACTGGTGGTCCTGTGCTGGCTATTGTGTGGATTACCTCTGGCAAACCTGATCTGGGCCACCAAAGGGCCGTCATTCTTTGCGGTATGTGGGCCATGTGTAAGTTGTGTGCAGCCAAGGGCCAGTTGCAGACACACTGCTGGTCCTGTGCTGCCCCAGAACAGTTTCAGCTCTGGCCCCAGATGTCAGCCTAATGTGTACCTTAATCAAGCCATGTAATAACAACATGTGCCAGAACATAATAGTGCCAAAGTAACATGACGAAACTCTGCTCAGATAGTGAAAGGACTGATTCTTATATAGCGCTTTTCTACTCTCTTGGATTACTCAAAGTGCTCTATGCAACACTCACACACTACATTCATACACATTCACACTCTTGACATGCGGACTGGGGGAGCCAGGAATCAAACCACTACCCTTCCAATCAGTAGGTGACCTGCTCTACCTCCTGAGCTACAGCCACCCAGCAGTAAACATGAGTAAACCCTCACTAGGTTTTGGATAAAGAGTACACTCACAAACCTGTCAAACCTGCATTTGAAACATTGGCTACCATAGCATTATAGTATTGCAACATGGCCTTTGGGTCTTTTAACTAAAACAGGAAAATAGGAACATAAATAGTGCCATCATTGCCAGACCTGGCCCACATCTGGTTGACATACACCCTGCCATGACACCAGTCAGTCAGAAGTGTCAGCTTGATGCCGGATCCGGGCCAGACCTGTTTTCTATGAGCCTGGGCCACATAAACCAAACCATAATCGGGCCAGATGTGGCATGTTATCACATAAACAGTGCCATCTACGCCAGGCCTGTCCCATATCTGGATGACATACCACTTACTATGCCAGAAGTCAGCCAGCAGTGCCAGCTTGACACCAGATCCGGGCCAGACCTGTCTGCTATGTGGGTTGCTGGCATGCTTAAAACCATTATTGCTCGGTGCAAGAAATAGAAATGAATGGTTTTCAAAGCACAGTGCTGTGCATGTCACGTCCTATGTGAAAAGGCCTTTTTAGTCACTGGACTTAAACATCTTGAAATTTTTATGGAAAAAACAAATCATCACAAATAAATGTGAAAACTCTCTCCAGAGGTCAAAACACAATGGTGGTCTAGAACTACCTTTTTCTTATCCGATAGATTGCTATTTGTTTTAAAATGGATCAAATCAAGCTCCCTAGACAGCCCATGGCTGGACCTAGAACAAGCATTTTTTGATAAAGTAAAAATCTCTAATCTGCCTTTCATAAGCTTCAGCATTAATCATCATAACTGCTTTAAAAGCATCAACACTTCTCTAACAGCCTGGTGGGAATTTTAAAAATAACTAAATCTCCACTTGTTTCATTTAAACTAACACCTATTTGAAACAATCCAGTTATATGCCAGATTAAGAAGATACAAAACTTTCCGCCATGGCACGAAAAGGGAATAAAAGGTCTTGTTATTCAAGGTCGATGTTGTGTTTATTAAGTACTTAGTTGGACTCAAGTGCAGGACCCAGGCAAGACAGTGAGATGTGGGATATGCTTAGAAGTGCTTTATTCAATTAAACACATAACTGAGGCAAGCAGCAATTTCTTAAACATGTGAGCATAAAGAAACAAAGATTCACTGGAGCATAGACAGAAAACTCGGCACTAGACTTTAATTAGCTGGGTGAGAGACAGGCATGTGGAGTGGAGGCAGACAGCATGAGGAATGCCAGATCTGGGGAAGGAAAGGACAGGTCAGGAGGAGCAGAGAATCCAGGGTGAGAGTTGGGTAGTGTTATCCAGAGTGTTATTGTGAGAAGCCTTATTTGGAATCCAGGTGAGTAAGAAACGGGGAGGGTGTCAGAGGAGAGACCTTGAATCCGTGAGTTACCGAGGAAAGGGTGGGCAGGCTCAGGGAGTGGTGGTGGCGATCCAGTGAGTGAGTTTGAACCGGAGCAGCAGCAGAGAAAATGGCGTTCATGAAAAGGTGAGCGTCTGGAAGCAATCCAGGGTTGGCTGGGTTACTGGAGGAGGGAGAAAAAAACAGAATTACACACGTGACATTGTAAACAAGCACAAGACCTGAACCAGCCCGTTTACCACTCAGCTAATAATCCGGTGAAGTCTGGAATAACTGCCCATTTTCTGGTTAGGTCCCTCCTTGCATGGGAGTGGTCTGTGCCCACTTTGCCGCTCGACCTCGTGGGGTCGGTTGGCCTACGTCGTGATGTCCGTTCTGTACCTCCAGGGCTCTTGAGTGCTTGCTGGTGGCCCCTTGAGGGGGGGCACCGACACTGGAAAACATATTGTAATGGAACCACGACAGGCCCCCGGAAATTGTAGCTTAATTACCGGACTCTGTCACTAAAGTGTTTATCAGCTATCAATAGCCAGTGAGATTAGGTCTTCATCTTTATGTTGGCCATTTAGTGAGTACTAAAAAAACCCTTTTAGTGTCACATCCTAACCGGTTTCTGCTGAAAGGAATAAAAAATCTATAGGGAATTTAGCCTCAAGGTAATAAACCTTGCTGCAGAATATAGAAAAATCTCACTTAGAAGATGGTCAAAAACCTCAAATTTCTCAACAAACTTTACATTACTTTACTTTACAGGTGATGGAATCAGTGGGGTTAAACATCAGGAACACCCCTCTATTATTACCAGTAGATAAGACTAAGCACACAAAAGCACTGCAGCTAAAAACTTTAAACCGTGTCCAAATGGCTATGAAGGGACTGAGGTTGTGTTGGTGAAGGTTGGAAAAAGTGCAACCAGGTGTTCTGCCTTGGCTGGCTGGGACAAGAACTGAAGCTCTGGTAGAACAAGATTGGGGCAGTTTTGAATTGATGGTTTGGATTATACTGGAAATTTGATCTAAATGCTGGTGAGTGAACCGCTGTTGCTCTACAAGCAAGTAGAGCACCTGCTCATATTGGCCTAACAAAACACCCTTCCTTTGCAGGAGGAGGCAACCAATTTGAGAGGTTGGATGAGAAGAAGCAATTAGGATTTCTACAGGCTTGCAGATGTTTGGGGGATTTTTTACAGTAATAGTGACACCAGGCAATTTAAACCATCGAGGAGACCTGGTCCACATCTGTTTTTTTGGTGTCACTGACCAGTCAAAAAAAAAAATATTAGGAAATTGAGGCCAATAGGAAATTAGGATTCAAATGTAAATACACATAATGCAGTTTGTCCCATTTTAGCCACCAGACTCTTTGACAAACTCGCCATCAAAGAACAGCTTAGCATTTGAGAATGTACCCCTGTGCAGGCAAATAGTAGCAAGATGGATTGAGGTGAATGTGGGAAATCTGGAGCTTCAGTTGAAAAGTGGACAATTTTAACTTTTTCTTCTTGCCTCTGTATGAGAGCTGTGATGTCAGTGTTGTCCGTGATACAGCCTAGTTGTTCATCTTTGTACGTGGGATAACGAGAAGAGCTTCAGATTAAGGATGAGCTGGCAGCAATGACTCAATGAAAGGGACTATGACAGGGACAGATGTAGTCATGGTGGTAACTGCCCTCCACATCAATCCCCATTTTTTATGTGGTCCCTTGAGAAAATTAATTGCCCAAGCCCACCATAGAGGCACCAGCAATCTGGTGGAGAGTGAGGGCACAAATGAGTTCTTCAATACAGCAAGGTGATGAGCGGAATGTGGAACAGGTCAGACGGCTGAAGCCTGGGGAAACAGGAAACTCCGCCTGCAGGCATGCCTTTGGAAAGAGTCTGACTAACAACTGCACCTGAGAGAGAAAGGAGAGAGGAAAAGAAGGAAGAACCTCTGGCCTGCCAGGACCATGATAACGTGTGCATTAATGTATCTCCTTAAAACATTTATTGGTGTGTTTGGCCACTAGGGCAATTTAGCTGCAAAGCTGGATCATTGTGCCATAAGTAGCTGTTTTAAAACTTTCATGAGACACACCTGTCATTCAAGCTAATCCCAAAATGCACCTTTATGAAAGCACTTTTACTTCTGAATGAAACAATAATCTTCATAATCACTACCAAGGCACGTATTAAAGGAATTGAAAATTAGCTGTTTATAGCTGTTCTGGTGTGATTCCTTAGAGACAGCATTAACCACACAGTCACAAAGTGCTTTGCCTCCTATTTGTCTGTGCATAAGCTGACGAGATAAACCAATCATGCCTCAGAACCCTTGAAAATTCAGAGTGTAATTAAATGTAACTTGCAGCCCTTTATTGCTGCTGATATAACTCTCCTGTCAGACTGGCTCATGAACCAAACTCTCCAAACAGGAAGAAGTGACAGCAGTCAGAACTCCTTCAAGACAACTATGATAATAATCTAACTTCAAATGATCAATTCTGAGGGTCATCCACATTGTCTGGAAGTCATGCTATTCAATTAACAGTTATTATACCAAGCATAGCTGAAGACACTTTACATATCGGTGTTATGTCCTCCTATAGCATTGCTTCCTGCTTGTTCTAAACCCCTGGCAAAAATACAATGCCCAGTCCAATTCTTCTAAATGAAACCTTATTAATCCACCATAGCTCAAAACCTCAAATGGCTCTTAGCAAGACACTTCTTGCAGGCAGTTATCCACTTATAAGTAGGAATGACAAAAACAGCCCAAGTGTGTTTTGATCAGTCTTTACAAAGGAAAAACTTGACTGCAAGTGGCTTCAGTCATGTGGATTTCCATTATTAAGATGTAATAAAAATTTAGAAATTTTATAAAATACAAAAAAATTAATAATAATTATCCTATAACTACAAGAAAATGTAATTAGAAGAAAACAAATTTATGTTAGTATTTGCTCATCATCCAACAAAATGAGTTTCAAAAAGGTGCACGTCATACATTAAAACTTAACACCATTAAAATATCCACTGCACTAAAGATCGATGAACAGCCTTGCAGTGGAGCTGGATGGCCTCTTAGCTGAAGGGTGTAGAAATGTTTGTTTAGTGCTGAAGTTAACAAGCCTGAAGGGAAGTGTATTTCTGGCAGCATCTGGAGGAGAATCTGTGTATTTGTGTGTGTGCTGTGACTGGATGCTGTTCTTCTTTTTTGCTGTTAGACTGGAGCTCCAAACCAGGCCAGTGTGTGCTCCCAGCGCTGCAGCCTTGAATGGGGAGCACCAGCAGCGTCTCTCTGTGTGGTGCAGACCTGACAAGCCTGCGTTGACAGATAAGCCAGAGCGCTTTGGTCAACAACAGAGCTGTACAATACAAATGCTAATATCCCACTGTAGAGTTGTACCAAGATGTTTACTACTGAGATTTGATTGAATTCTGCCGCAAGATCCGACCTGACCAAATCAGATCCCCACTGCTTATCTGTAAGGCTCTTGTTGGTGGCTAAAATAGAAAATGGCAATCCCTGTGGCCTTTTCAGCAATGAACTTTTAAAGTATAAAGACGTCCTTCAAGGTCCATTTGAAGGAAATGGCTGGCCCTATAGGCCATTACTAGCTGTCGTTTCACTGTTTTTAATGCCGCTTTTGTGTCTGCTAATGAGAAATACCATTCTTTAAACTCTGTTCCCTTTCATCTCTTTCTGACTTTTCAAACAGGGACACTTATACGGTCATCTTAACCAGTGAACCACAGGTTTCTAAGGTTATCCTGAGAGGTTTCATTAGAGAAGTTGTGAAGAATGAACCTGGTAGACTTGGAACTGCCATCTAACCAACCTCTGCAGCTTGCCACCAAAGCCAGACTAATGCCATTTTCCTTTTCTGCTTGGACAAGCACAACATGCCCTGTGCACAGGACTGGAAATTGTAAGGCATGTTGTGTGGAACTGAGTGTGCTTTAAGAATGAAAAAGACATTGGTTCTCTGAAACCTTAATTAGGAGAAGATGAGTTTGGCTTGTAAAAGCAAAAGAATAATAATTTTTCCTCTCTCTCTCTCTCTCTCTCTCTCTCTCTCTCTCTCTCTCTCTCACACTCACACACACACACACACACACACACACACACACACACACACACACACACACACACACACACACACACACACACACGTATAAATTTGGGGTAATTAAATTACACTTTAATTTTAGGTAATCATATAATATCATAGATGGGTTTCTTTCTCAGAAAACATGCATTTTCACAGTTTGTGGCTAATAAAATGCCAAGTAGCTGCATCATTTCAAGCTCTCATTACAGCAATGGTAATGATTTATATTGATTTCCACACAGCAGCACTGTCTCTGTACATTGCCCTAGACAGCACAATGTCAGTACCTCAGGAACCTTCTAGCTTTACTTTCTGCATCTGTAATAAACTCCTGCTCTCATTACTGGCACGAATTGCAAAAAGATCAGAGTTATTATCAGAACAATATAATATGGGCATAAATATGGGTTGTCTGCTTTGGCCTATTTGGATGAAGTTATTTTGTCAGTATTACTTTCTTCCCTTAAAGCTATACTGGAAGAAGTTTTGGTTCTGTTTAGCATGTCTCCATCTTTGATATGAAGCACTCTTTTTTCTCTGGTGTTAGCTCCCAGACCTTGGGATTTCTTGTCAATCAGCAAATCTGGGCTTGGATGGAGTATTGATGATAACACGGGTTTCTTTAGAAGTGGAACTAAGTCAGAGAAAAGTCAAGAACAATAGAGAAACTACTCTAATGATTTTTATGTCAACAATGGATCAATGGGCAACAGTGCGAATGGGATGAATGCAAAGAAAAATCACCTGACTCAGGAGTTCCCCTATTCAAAATGGAGCTTTGAACATCTTTTAACTAAAATTGGTTAACAGTGTACATCACCAGTATATATTTGGGAATATATATATTTCTTTAAACAAAACAATTACAGATGATGAATTTAAATTTAAATCAGACAGATTATAGACAACTGTAATTTGGCAGCATAAATCTGGTACATATTGTTAACACATTATAACGAGTCTCATTTGGATTTTTTAATGCTTCTGATGCACATGACTAACAAGCACAAACAAGCCAAAAGACAGATACCAGAGTGGCTGTGAGGGCCTTGGCACTCGATGCTGACAGACAGCAGTTGTTGAGCATCTGTGGTCAGCCATCAACATTGTTGGCAGAAGTTGTCTATGACTGGCAGCCAGTCAGCAAGCCACTTGTCCACAGTGAATCAGTGGCAGTGGCGCGTGGTGGTCTCAGGCTATTCACGTTCTCAATTAACCTGATTAATTGTGAAATGTTCCACCTGGTGCTTTTTTTTACCATTAAAATAACAAAGTTTTTTGTTGCCTGTGATCAAATGTTTTCGAACACAGTTACTGTTACACAGTTACACAGTTTTTGTTTTCAGTTAAAAAACAACCCCCCCCCCCTCAGATCACCAGATCTGACACATTTGGTACCTTTCAATGCCAACATTCAAAATTCTGTCTATGTGGCAGTGCTTCATTTCTGATGTTGTTGTTGTTTCAGTACTGTTGGCGGCATATGTAATGAGTAGGGATGTCAAAAAAACTAATACTCAGTTACTAAAAATGACTATCAAATTAGATACTTATCTGCAACCGTATAGATGCCAGGAGTACCCTTCTCATACCCCTACAGTTGACACATAACTTCAAACAGCATCTGTAGACCTCCATACTGACTCTCCCCTCATTAGCAGCTAAACACATGAGAGGTAACGCAACAGACTTTGCAAAGCATCTTAAAAACTGACCTGGGCTTTATGAAGAATTTCATGAGGTCATAACTGTAGATGCATAATTGTTGCACCACATTGCAACTAGTTTTGCTCTGATTTTGTTTATCATTATTGCAGACGTTCTGTATGTTGGTCTTGAGGGTGGTGAGTTTGAAACCCAACTTTTCCCTGTATGTATAATTATCGCCTCTGCTTGTTATGCTTCAAGTCTCAATCACACAGCTAGCCGCAGTTGAACAGAGAGCAAAGCTTTAGCCACAGAATGTAAACATAAAGCCTCTTGTGTATGCAAGTGTAATTGTTCATCTCAAACAGAGATTTCACTGAGCTGGAACAATAGACAGAGAGGATAAACATCAGAAACTACCCTCTTAACTGTTTGTCCAGAACTTCATTTATGCTCTAACCTGCATTAGAATGCAGGCTGATAAACAAAAAACAAAAAAAGCAAAAAAAACAAAAACAAAACAAAAAAACAAAAAAAGAAAAAAAAGAAAAAGAAAAAAAAGAATGCAGGCTGATATTCAGATTATTTTAAACTAGCAGACCATTGTCTTCCAAATTACACTATAATTTTCATTTTAAAATTTATGATCAGTAAAGTGTGGAATTTACAGAAAAACAATGAGTTGTTTCAAAGTAAAAGTGTTGTTTGTGTAAGCATACAAAATACACTCTAGCTTATCAAGTATTCACATAAAAAGTCTTTTTTGTTTTCTGCCACACCCTTGCTGCTGCCCTGCTGCAAATGCCATGCTCCATGAATTAGGGCAAGCTCCCCCAAATAACAAATCCCAGTGTAACCCTTGGCAATGTGGATGTTTTTTTTTTATTGATCTATACAACAAGATTACTACAATACATCAGCAGGAGTTGAAAGGATTTTTGATCAGTCCCTAGTGAGTCAAGGGTTACTTCCTTTCAGGCTAGACACTCTTATTTGTTTTCTTTTCTGGCTAAAATGCTTTGATTGAACAATTAAAAAACAACACTAAAACCTTTCATAAAAACTAACCCGTACAGAGATAAAGGGTCACACAGACCCTAAATTTGTTGCTACAATCATTTGCAAACACACTGCTATAACTCATGCTGTGTATCCAAGAATATAAAGTAAAACTTGATTTTATTCTCGTTCATGTCTACTTTTCATCTTCTTTTTCTTCTTCTTCAGGTTTCTCCGAAAAGTACAAAAAAGAAAAAGTAGGTGATTCTATTCAGGCAAAATAAAAGTGAATATGCACCACTGCAATTCATAGCGTTGAATCAGAGTGAATCATTGAGTGTATTCAGTGTAATCAGTATGAATTGTTATCAAATAGTTGAAGTCTCCAATTTAGTTCAATGAAAGGTTAGAGAAGCAGTATAAAGGCTGGGATTTTCTTTTAGCAGTGTTGATTACTTCCTCTCTGAAAGTAAAGCCTGTCTGAAGGACACTTCTGTGATTTATTCGCATCACTGTGCTATCGATTAGTGGTGAATATTCTTTTAGACATGTCCTAATAGAGCTATATTGCATATGATAAGGAGATCTAATGCATGTAATCCCCAAGGCTAAAGTTAAGTATCTTGACCTTTGTTGATTTCTGTCAAGCAATAAACACACGACTTACTTTTTTATTTACTTCATTGGCTCTAAGTAATGTGTGATTGCAATCTCCAAATAGCCCCTTATTGGACCCTCATAGATGTGGTCAATAGTTTAATGGGTGGTTCAAAAAAGTTGCACTGTTTTCTAAACATAGATGCAGTCAGTTCATTTCAATATCAAATGAAAAAGTAACTTGCTGTTATTCAGGGTTAAATTAGCAGTAAAGTACATGTTGCAATTATTAGCCTGATTCTCCTCCCTATATTTTGTGCCGTGAGAAAGGAACTCCCAGAAATACATATGCAACAGGGTCAGTCAGAAAAACCTCCAACACTCAATCTTGTCACTGCACTCTCTTTGGAAATACCGATCAGTACTTTTTTTAATTCCAACTCAGTTTGCACTGGTGCAGCGCATTAGTAAATCTGGCCCTAAGTCTTTGCTTCCAGCATTATTCCAGTATTTTATTGACTGACTATTATTCTATTATTCTAGTTTTTTTCTTTTAAACAGTGTTACCATCTCTGATGTTATCTTAAGCAGCTTATAATTGCATTTAGTTTAGTTTCATTAAATTTTGGTCTATCTCATTATCAACTTGTAAGACAACTTTAAAACACTTTGAACTGTGTTAATCTGCATCGAAGGTGTAGTATAAAAAGTAAGTTTACCGAATTATCCATCTTGTAAAATTCATGAGAATCAACGATACCACTCAAGCCCTCTTTTTTAATCAAAGCGCTTAGACAACATTAATTAGTTCAATTGTATATACACTTCTGAATCCACAGTTCTAAAAGCAGTTGATAGATAGTTCAGACTCCTAATTAACAAAACTCCAGTATGCTAATTACTGACACTACATTCACTAATTTTGTGACATCTATTTACCATAAAAGTCTAAACCCAACTTTAGCATCTATTAAAGCATGTAAATTTGGAGGTTATGTTATGGTTTTGCAAACGTAGATTGCAGGTTCCACTTTAGGTGGGTAGAGTAGTAGATCAGTATTGCTATCAGCTAAGATTTTCTGCTCCTATGGTTAATGAAAATAATAGTAACCACTATTTTATCATTTCCCTGACTGTGGTGTATGATGAGCTTAAACTACAGCGTTTTTGACTTTGGTACAGATATATAATTGCTACTAAAAGGACAAACTCTGACTTTCACCCCACACATTAGTTTTGTGGTCATGATCAGGGTCCGCCTTTTTTGCTTTTTTAGCAAACAGTCTGAATCCCACAGGCTGCCTACCACAAAATGCTGACAAAACAAGAGAGGACTATGCCATCAATAATAGCAGCGATTTTATCTGTTTCCTTCTTTCCTCTTCATCTTTTCTTTTTATTGTCCTCAGCAGGAGCAATCTGATAAGATAAAGTCTATCTCCTCAAAAGTGTTGACACAAATTATTTCCTTAAGGTCATCTCTAGTCTATGGAGACAAATGTTCTTTGTTGTTATCATTTTTGTGTTCTGCTGATGTCCATGTTTTATGTTTCTGGAAAAAAAAATATTGAAAACATGCTTGTGAAAATGTTTGTGCTACTTTCAGTTAGGACGAGGCTGGGTTTTTTTTTTTTTAATTTGTAACTGAAAAAATGAGCAATGTCTTATTAACAGTAAAAAAAATACTTTCATATTTTAATGTAACCATGGCATATGTGCAAAGCAAGTTTTGTTTGGTTGATCTTGGTTGAACTGCATGGTGGCATAACCTCAACAACATTCAACATGAACTGGAAGAAGATGACAACAATAATTATATTTTAGCCTTAAAAATATAATTTGAGAAAAGAGCCTGTGCATAGTGATGGACTAACCATTAAAGAAACATAAAAAATGACTTTGGTAACTACCAATACTGATAGTTTAGGGCAGGGGTAGGGAACTCCAGGCCTCGAGAGCCAGTGTCCTGCAGCTTTTAGACCTCACCCTGGGTCAACACACCTGAATCAAATGATTAGTTCATTACCAGGCCTCTGGAGAACTTCAAGACATGTTGAGGAGATAATTTAGCCATTTAAATCAACTGTGTTGGATCAAGGACACATCTAAAACCTGCAAAACACCGGCTCTCGAGGCCTGGAGTTCCCTACCCCTGGTTTAGGGCATATACCGTACATTGGATGGTGGTTTAATAAATTTGTTAAGCACTTAATCGTTTTAAATAATGAATATGGACTATGGGCAAGAAAGCTCAGTGAGCTAAAAGCTCAGTCTTCTGATTGATCTGAATATTTTCAACAGTTTTATCCACTCTGAGGTCTCAGTAATTCTGAGTACAAAAGTTCCACTCACTAGCCAATCAGAGGAAAGTTGTTTTAAAGAAGTGAGGGAGGTCAGCCATGATGGGAGAGGGGCTGAAACAGTTTATTTCAAGCTGTTGATTTTGTAGTTGGAATTTTGGTCTTTAAGGTCACGACCAGTTTATTTACTATCTATATACAAGCATTGACCAAAGTACTGTCAAACTAAAAATAATTTTAAAAAGAAGCAATAAAACAACATAATGGAAAAAACAGACAAAAAAAAAAAAAAGAAAGTCTCAAGATTCAGTCAGGTTTAAATGCCAGGTGTGGGAGAGGTGTGGTCTCTGGCTCAGCTGCAGGGGAGGGGTGGTGCAGTCAGCTCAAGGGGGTGGTGCCAGGGAGGTAGGTGAGGCCACAGGTGGTGACGATCTGGTTAATGAGACATCTGGAGAGTGTGTGTGCCAAGACCGGCTGTGAACAGAGAGATCCTACTTGAGTAGTGCTAATAAAAACTCATAATTGTGACAGTGTGTTGGGTCCGTCTTTACACCAGGAAATAAAAATTACTTTTCAAATGGGTTTTGAAGATCTTGAGTCCTTGTGAGGTCCTACTTTGAAAGGGCAGACTGTTCCAAATATCCCAGTCCCTTGTTCAGTTGTGTATTCTTTCTCGGTTATAGACAGTCTGGACTCTCATTAAACAAACAAAGAAACAAACATGCAGCACAGTGATGCAGTGGTTAGCACTGCTCTTGCACAACAAGAAGGTCCTGAGTTCAATTCCACTATGTTTGTATGTTCTCCCTGTGTTACCTGGAGTACCTCTAGAGGTACTCCAGGTAAGACATGTAGTTAGGGGGGTTAGGTTAACTGATTGTTCTGAATTCCCCATGAATGTGTGAATGTGAGTGTGACTGGTTGTCTGTCTGTATGTGTTAGCTCTGTGACAGACTGGTATCTCACCCTAAGACAGGTGGGATAGGCTCCAGCCTCCTGCGACCCTGAATTGGATAAGCGGAAGAAAATGGGTGGATGGGGAAAAAAAGATGCCACACTTCACTCTTGTATGAATGTAGTATTATCACACACAATTTGAGCACTCTTTACTACATGTCTCACCACTCAATCACATAGAACTTTTATCTATTCTTAGGCACATATTATATAACATGCACACAGAGAGGATCTGGGGTATCTCGGGTTTCAGTATCTTGCCTAAGGATGCTTTAACACTTGGACTGAAGGAGCTAGGGATTGATCCACTGACCTTCCAAATGGTAGACAACCTGTTTTACCACCTGAGCCACAAGCTGCCCAATTGGAAGCAGTGGGGATTTCTTTTCAAGTTCTTTTGAATAAAATTAGATTACTTGAAGCCAATGTTGAAAAACCTTTCAGGGCCTAACCCTGAACTTATTTCATTCACACTCAGTTGATCATTGTCCCAGTTATGGTTTCCATTCTGAACACTTAATCTTAACCTTCTAAGACCTGAACTCCTTCATGGTATGCATTTTTAATTTCTCTTTGCTATTTGGCTTTATAGCGTTCTATATAACGCTATGAAGTCACAATTGAGTAATGATGTGCAAAACTCTTTATTTGGTGTCTGAACACAGCAGCATTTTTCCTGAGTACAAAAACAAAATGAGAAACAACAGTTTTGCCCCTTTGAGCAATATGGCTCATTTGAAAGCCATTTGAAAGAGCAAAATTTAGTATTGTGGTCTAGACAACCCAAAATGTGATGTCCCCATATATGGACGCCAGGTCCTAGGAGGTAAAATAACAAAATGAGATGCAAATTTATGGTAAATAGACAGTCCTGTAGGTTGAAACTGTTGAAAAAAGACACAACAAATCAATCCTACCAGGATTAAATTTGGCCAAATTGCGATGTCCTTGACAATTTGTAATGACCTTGTAATACTTTGTTATACTTTGACCATATAAACTGAAACTTCCACTACTTGCAAATGGATCCAAGGGCAGTTGACATGCTCCAGCAGGTGTTTGTGAAAGTATTCAAGAAATGAGAAGTTGAAATAAACAAATTCTCTCCCCAAGCTATTGGCAGAACGCAATGACACAAATGTTTGCATAATAAAACTTGAATGTAAGCAAATGTTAACCTTTGTGACTGTGTGTATACAGCTATATACTGATGCACATCCTGTTATTCTGACTTGAGAAGCTACTACTTCTGGAGCAGTAATGTTGTGGGCATCAGATCCTTTTGCCCAGGAAAGCAAAGCTTTGGAATACCCGCAGTTAAAATGCAGACAAGGTTCAGATAAATGTTGCTGGCAAAGTAAATGCAGAGGCAGCTTTTACATTTCCTTGTAGAGCATTTTTGCATTTAATTAGTTCAATTCTTTGGCAGAAACTGCTGAGTTTGATGTGTAGACATTCTATTCTCACCATCTTCTGGACAGTTTTCACACATTGTCCAAGGAGGGCGATAATGAGGATGAATTTGAATTCTGCTATAGGTCCTCTCACGCTAGCATTTTGAAATATTCAGCAGCTGAAAATTAATCTAACAGATAATGAGCTGTTAATCACAGCAGCTCTGGCTTTTTAATCTACCCAAAGTAAAAAGTATGTTCACCTGGGATCCCCAGAGAAGAGAGATGCGTCTGACAGTAGCTTTTCAAACCGTGAATGAGTAATTCTCTGTTCCTCCTCTGAAAAAAAAAAAAAAAAGCCAGTACAAGACTCAGTATAGGCAGAATAATGTATTTTGGGTTTTCTTTACTATAGTTCTCCAAATATGCATGTTAGAAGTAACAGTGATGCAACAGTTTTTGCTTCTGGGGAAAAAAACCTCAATCAATCTGAATCAAATAAAGAAGTCATTTCAGATAACAAGGCAGGGCATGCCAGCCACGAGTGACAGTTGATTGCCTGGTGTGATCTGTGGGATGGCAGGGTTTTATCAGGATGCTGCCATTCACAATGAGAAGCAGTGCTCCTTTAATTACAAATAATCCAGGGAAAATGTAGCCAATCATATCACACTGTCACACTGGGCAACCAAATGTGTTTGTGAGACCTCACTTGTGATGGGTGTGTTTCTTTTTAAATCTCCCCACTGTCATCCTCTTTACCACAGTCTGAGGATGGAGAGAGGGACCCCACCACACATTTTTAGGTAGAACGATAGGGAAAGGGTGAGTGTACATGAAAGCGGAAAGGCAAATTTATCTTTGAACGAGGTGTAGGCACATTTGCGGGAATGAGAGAGAGGCATCATTGAGTGTTTAATGGTAGGGACATGACATAACTCAGTGCCATGACACTTTATGAGGAAATTATGGAAAAAAAAACCCCAACCCAAAAAAGATCTTGGAATTCAAGTCAAACAACAGTGATGGGTATATAAATGGATGACCCAGAAAGAAACATAAATCTGCGTTATGACATCTTGAATCTTGGGTTTGGAGAAGTATTCAGATAATCATAACAGGTTACAAGCATCCAGCCAGAAGGCCAGATTGTCCAAACTGCTTTGTTTTGAGGGACACTCAAATGTATCTGAATGTTTGTAGTCCTTCATTTGCATAGGGAAACTCTATTCACTGGCTACTTTTAAACATGGCATGGTTGTTGGTGCCAGACAGGCTGGTCTGAGCATTTCAGAAACAACTGATCTGCTGGGATTTTTCCACACAACCAAGTCTGTGGTTTACAGAGAATGGTCTGAAAAAGAGAAAATATCCAGAGAGAAACAGCTCTCTGGGTGAAAATGCCTTGTTGATGCCAGAGGTCAGACGAGAATGGCCTGAGTGCTTCGAGCTGATAGGTAGGAAACAGCAACTCAACTCAAACCCATTATAACTAAGGAATGTAGAAGACCATCTCTGAATGCAAAACACGTTGAACCATGAAGCAAAACAACTCCAGGTGCCACCTCTGTCATCTAAGAGTAGGAAACTGAGCCTCAGTATTTTGTGAGCATTGTTTAAATGTCACCATCTACCTGAGGATTATTGCCTGGTTTCATGAACAGGACAATGACTTCGCTGTACTCAAATGGCCTCCACAGTAACCCGCTCTCAATCCAATATGGCACCACTAAGTTGTGGTGGAATGGGAGATTCATATTATGGATGTGCAGTTGAAAATCTATAGTGTCAATATGGACCAAAATCTCTCGGAGATGTTTCCAAAACCTTGTTGGATCTATGACTCCAAGAATTAAGGCAGTCCTGAAAGTAGAATAAGTTCAACCTGGCACCAACAACTTGTACATAATAATGAGTTCGGCAAGCGTATATTAGATATGAAATGTGATAATTATAGATTTAAAAAATTTGTTTCTGAAAATAGACTGACAAACGTACTCCTTTTAACTACATTAATACAGTTTCTAAACAGGATTATGAGTTACTCCAAAAGGTAAATACACTAATACAGTACTGTGCAAAACTCTTGTGTTATCCCCCATTTATTTATTTTTTGCTTGGAAAATTGAAATTGGGTCATTAATTTATTCAAACGTGCAGGCATACATGTTAATACAGTGTATATATACAATTCTAACAAACTTTACATTTGTACTGAGGCCATTTTTGATGGTCTTCAGTAAACAGTAGATGGATCAACTGAAGGGCCAGATGTGTCCCTCGGGTACTGTGTCAGGTCTCTGCTGGACCTTTTTTTTAAGATGTGACTTCAACACAGTTTATCTACTGGAGAATATTTAGGTCTACCATTACTTCTTTCATCCTCCACTTGTTCAGTTTCTTCAAATTTCTTTGAGGACACACTGCACTCAGTGCTGAGATACACCAAGTCGTCGGCTTTTGGAAACTAACCTCATTGGTGCAAAACACTATTTTATGCAAGATATTTTATGTAATTCAAGATTCAGCTAATGATACAGGAACACGATGGTGTGTTTTTGTGGCAGGCTGCAGGTATAAAGTGGCTGAAGACACAATTTAAAACTGGTTCTTCTCTAAGTTGTCTGATTAATGCCTTGATTAGGTGCTTTTTTATGTTTGAGTGACTCATTGGTCAGTGTTAAATGACTAAAGAGACAAACAAAAAAGGTCATTTATATACAAAATACTAAGAAATGTGGGGTGACTTCAGATGACACTGTATCTATGGCCACGGAGCTTTGAGTTGTATTCCACATAAATAGATCTCAACAATTAACCTTTATAAAAAGTATTATGTTATTATCATACTGATATACACATGACTGAGCCTAATTTATAAGTGTTATATTAGTTATTTCTAAAGTACAGTTATCATCACCTTAACATCTATGGGTTTTTACAAAAAAAAGTATTCACTTATTTGAAAATGCAACATTCAAAGACTACGTGAACAGCTTTCTGAGGTTTTTAATTCATTCGCAAGGACCTTTTGGCTAGAGACTGAACCCAAACACTGGTGTTATCATTCCAAAAATCAATGAAATAAATTCTTTCAGTGGGCTCAAAGCAAGTGTTTTCTACACCTAAACCTTCACATTATTCATCATCTTGACTTTAGTTGAGAGTGGACAAGACCAGATTTTGTTAGCATCAGCTTCACTTGACCTCTGGTGTCATTACTTTTCCAACACTCAGTCGGACTGAATTATTGAGGCGAGTTTCTGGAGTTGGAGAAACATAGCATCACTGTTTATCACAGCACAGATGCAGCTGAATCTTCACTTTAGGTAGGAGAAAAATACAGCACAAAGTTTTAAGACTGACTGGTCGTGATGACGCCATTGCTCTCACTATAAAATGCATATAGGAGCAACACTGACATACTCAAATTTAAATGAGCAAGGAGGCAAACAAACAAATCAATCAACTGGGAGATGAATTCATTCCAGTGCTGTCATGTAGGTTGTATTTCATGCTGTCAGAGGTTTTCCCCAATCACTGTATGCTCAACATGTGAAACAGAGAGCTGTTTTTATTCAGAAGGATCTGCTCAGTCACTTTGCTCAAAGTTAGGCTTGACCTGTATTTGCCAAGCCCTTGCCTTGTAGCAAAAAGATAGTGCTGCATGAATTATGCACAGCCTTTCGGAAGGCTCTATATCTCAGTCTTTAGAGTCTTTAGCAAGAAAAAAAAGGGGGTCTGATTTGAATACTTGACACTCCAAAATTTCTATTGTTTAAGCTGGGAATAGAAATAGTCACATTTCTTAGGGTTTATTGTTGGTTGTATTTTTATTTCATCCTGAAATAACAGCATCTGCAGATGTGTGAATTTGGGTGGTGGTAAATCAGTGCCTTGACAGATGTCAGTGTAGTGATGAATGCCTTCATCGCAGAGCATGACATGAGGGGCTTTGCTCTTCTGCCTGTGGGTGCCATGGCAACGCAGATAGAGCAGTGTGTGACCTGCCCCTTTCCCAAACACTCACCCATTTAATTTTGGTGTTCTGACTGTCACTATGTCTGCCTGCCAGTCTGGGTTGGGTTCATACTCCAAATCTGCTAACGTGCTCCTGCAGCTGAAAGACTTTGATCTGCTAATAGGCGACAACCAGAATCACATATGCAGCTTATGCAATTCAAAGAAGACTTTGGAATCACTAGCTGTGCGTGTGTGTGGCCATGAATGTGTGTGTTCTGCTTTTCTAATATAAACCCCTGGTTCATCCTAAGATAACCGCTGTCCTCAAGACCAAAAAATAATAATGTGGTATCTGCTTGTAGTGTGCCCCTATCAATAAGATGAAATCCTTTGCTGATCTTTACACAGGCTGCAATAAAACTACATACACTGTGATCACCTTTAGTAGCATTCAGGTGAGCTTATATCTTTACTAGAAAGGGGTAAGAGACAAGGTAAGAATGAGGGTAAAGAAATATTAGAGAGAGTTGGAAGTAATGACAAAAATAGTTAGAAGGGAGAGGTAGAAAGCAGCAGAGGGCAGACAATAACAGAGACAGATGGGCAGAAAGGGAGGGAAGGTGGATAGAGGGAGGGTGATCTAGTGAAATGAGTTTGCCTTGTGAGCTGGAGCTCTATTACCAACCTACCACCAAATCTATCTCACACACATGGGCCTATTTTTTCTGAATAGGAGTAAAAAGATGGTAAAATCTAGGTTTATTTTGGAAAGTCAGCAGTTTTTATTAAAATGACTGGAATTTTACATGTCCACCCAGGCATGCGCCTCACAGTTTATATAGCATGCACTCCTACTAACTGTCATGTACTAGCGCATGTGTGCCCTTTCTAGCTAGGTAAATGTCACAAGCAAATGTAAAATGTTGCCAGTTCATGACAAGCTCCCAGAAATTTTCTGCACACTGCGTATGAAATAGTGAACCCAATATGCTAATGTACCATATTGGGTTTATCATAGACTGACCGCGGTCTATGATATTTATATTAATTGAAAAAGGAATAGCTGTAAAATCATTATTCTTTAACTACTTATAGTTAAAGATAATATATTCCCCTACTCTTGGTCATTCTCAGTTTGTCCTCAGTCTATTCATAGACTCATCACCCCTCTGACAAAAAATCTATTATTGCTCCTCTGGTTTCCCCTTGTTTTCCCAGAGGCCTGTACTATGAAGCAGAATTATCCAGGAAACTTTAGCGTTAACTCTGGGTTTTCAGTTGCCAGTTAGCTTCTTTTCACCTTACATCAATGTAGTGTCTTATGCTGCAGACCAATGGTCAAGTTTAGAGATGGGCAAGTCTTTGTCCTTTCCTGAACAATTAAATATAAATAATATAAATGTATATTCATACATGCATAAGGTGCAACTTTAGTCCTTAATTTTCCCCCCCAGATTTACACCACAATTTTATCATTGTATGAGCATTTATGTGCGATCCTAAAACAGGTCACCTATTTGTAATTTATCTCTTAAATCAATATTTTAAGGCTTTTGGCCTTTATTGTTGTCAGTGAAGAGAAGAGTTGAACCTCAGGTTTCAATAGTCGTACAGCAGATGGGCTGGCATATGGGCCACCTGCTCAACCCAGTGGCTATATTGGAACTCCTGTTTGTAATTTCAGACCATATATCCAGTTTTCACGCCGGCTAAGCTTGTGTTTGATTTCTGATTTTATTTCATTTCCATGCTCTCATCATTGAGACCACAGTTGAAAATAAAAGAATAAAAACTAAAACTGTCTTTCACACATTTAAATATTAATTTGATAAAATAACAATTAACTTACAGTCTGTATTTTTGCCAGCTTTAATTCCAGACAAGCTAAACTTGTTCCAGGCTTGGTCCAGTCTTCCTGGTACATGAAAAGTACATTTTCATAGAGCCTTCAATACTATACTACTGTACAGTGCTTTTCCTCACATACACAGTCGCTATGCTGCTTTGTTTGCTGTGCAGCTGTGTTGGTCTCAGTCTCGGTTATGTGTTTAATTTTTTTTTTGTGTATCTTCCCCATGTGATTAGTGTTCTCTGTTTTTGTAAAGTCAGCCACTCTGCTGCCAGTATCAATGTTTATGCCTAGTCATACGCTACATACAGCACCCCTTTCATGTGGACGTGCTCATAGCTGGATTAGAAAAACCTGGGAAATCCGATCACAGATTAGAATAAGTGAAGCCAGATAATAGAAAGCTATCTTTCATTTATCAAAGTGCATGTCCCTGGGTACTACCTGTGTTTATTTTTGGATTTCTCTTGTGTTCTCAAGCTGCATTTTGCATTCAGCTCAGTAATAGCATCTCTCTTTTGTTAAATTATGCATTTAAGTCCACATTTGAGTCCAAGCCCCAATCACACTTTAAAATGAGAAGGCCCAAAAGCAACATAAACAGGAAATTTTTGTAAGTTAGCTCCCAGTTGTTACTAGGAGCCTTTCTGTTTAGTTTCATATACCTGCAGCATCAGACTGTATCCGTCAGTATCCATGAGCAAAGTCCAGTCAGCTGCATCCCTTTATAGTCGTGGCCGAAACTTTTGGCAGTGGGACAGATTTTGCAGTTCATACGAATGATATAGTGAAAGACAATCATTAGCTTTTCATGAGTTTCAAAGATTTGTATCAGCAAATAAATCAAACTAATGCAAAGAGTCAATATTTACATTGTTGATTCTTCTATAACATGTCTTCATGTGTCTGTGGCATGCGGGATATCTGTTCCACTCCTGACGGAGTGCTATCCATTCTTGGAGCTTTAACAGTGCTCCAAGTTAAACAGTTTATGGGCTTCTGCTTGTCCACCCACTTTTAAGGATTGACCTTAGACTCTCAATCAGATTAAGATCTGAGGAGTTTCCTGCCCATGGATGCATCCATCCATTTTCTTCCGCTTATTCAATTCAGGGTTGCGGGAGGTTAGCTGGAGCCTATCCCAGCTATCATATGCGGGGTACGCCCTGGACAGGTCACCAATCTGTCGCAGGGCCAACAGATACAGGCAGACATCCACTTACATTCACATTCACACCTATGGTCAATTTAGAATCAAAAATGTGACTAACCCTGTGCATGTTATTGGACTGCGGAAGGGAGTGGGAATACCAACACAGACATCGGGATAATGTGCAAACTTCACATAGAAAGGCCTACCGGTTTCAAAGCAAAGACCTCCTGGTCTTGTGACTGTGGATTTGCCTTGTAATATACTGCTTCATCATGCTGTAAAATGGACATAATCACTCCTGGATCACTGCCAAAAGTTGGCATTTGAGGATATGGTTTATGTAGTGTGTCAATCCTTAAAAAGGAGATAGCGTAGCAGACTGTGATCAATGCTGTAAATACTGACTTTTTATTCAAATTTGATTTATTTTCCAGAGTCTTTGAAACTTGTGAAATTACTTGTGAGATTACTTTTCACTATATCATAAAAATCTAAGTGTTAAAGTATATGAAACACAAAATGTGTGCTGCTGCCAAAACTTTGGACCATGAGTGAATGTACGTGGCACACCAGTGTTAACTCATTAACCTGACAATCAAACACAATCATTCGGGAGCTACCAGCAAATCAGATGATTTCCCCTCACTTCTGACAGCTGTGTTGTCATGCAGGATTGCAGGTTATAAGCTACACTTCAGTTTAAGTGTCCCTTTCATTTGCTAAACTGTGCATGGGCTGTGTTCCCAAAACTGCATATAGGACATAAGAATCACAACATAGCTATGAAGGTAAAAGAAATATGAGAATATGAGATAAGATTATGTTATTTTATCAATTACTTTCAAATCTCCTGCACATGTCATATTGCCCATGTCTCATTTTGACAATGCTGTGGGTATGTCAAATATAAGAAAATAAAAATCACTTATGTCTATATGAGAGAATAATGTCACCTAGATGGTGCACTTGGTTCCGTAGCTTTCCAGCATGTGAGTACTAGTCCTGATTGCTCGGACGATTAGAAAGCCTCACTGTTCTAATTTAGGTGATCATCTGTGCTATTCATTAGGTCTGCCAAGGGGTTATGTTTTGGTAGCATTCGCGTGCATCTCATTCTGTCTGTAAGCATGATAGCTCAAAAAGTTTTCAATGAATTCTGATAACATTTTGTGGCGGTGTAGACTGGAGTCATGTTAACAATCCACTCAAATTTGGCTTGCATCCACAAAAGCTTTTCAAGATCAACTTAATGATTTATTGCTCAAAAATGGACATAAAGCCTTACGTAACTTAGAAACCATGATTCTTACAACCAGGAAAACCAGTAATGAATAGACTTGCCAATCCATAGGATTGGGAAAATTTTAGAAAGGAGTCAGTTGAGTTAATTTGACCGTATAGTGAAAGATGATAAAGTCCTTCTTGGTGATTGAGTTTGGCTCATATTGTAATACTACATTGTTATAACTCATTTTCTTTCTTCTTTTTTCGCCTTTTTGATAACATGTAATTGACAGCAAAGCTTCAAAACAGGAGTTCTCTGGATTTTTCCACAATTTTTTAAAAATTTTTTTTATTGTTGGTTAATGTTGCAGTAAGTGTTACTCCTTTGATACAAAGCTGCAGCAGACCTCTATTCTGTAATTAAATGACAACTTTCGGTGGCTTAAAGGGTATAACGCTACTTTTCCATCATGACAGAACCATTTACATTGAGAACATGTGTCACCGCTAATGCTATAATTGTTTGGAAACATTTTCCTATCTTGCCGTCTGCTTATTTTGTGCATCCATTTGACTAAGCCTTGAACAAACAACTTTAGTGCAGTTGGAAACACTCACTGACACGCTGGATGTGCACATGTCTGTTTCTTCCACTTATGTATCGGTTTTCATCAAAAAACGCTTAGATAAATTACGATCTCTAAACTGTGGTACTAAAGTCTCACTTTAATGGTCTATTAGTGAGGACAATCAGTGTAAAAGTGTGCTTTAGTGGTATATTTCTTGACAAGAAGCAGTTTTAGCTTGAAATCAAGTTAAATGTGCATCTTTCCATTTCTATTCTAAAGTGGTGCTGATTTCTCTGGCTCTAAAGGCAGGGCTTTTTCTTTTCTTTTTCTTTTTTTTTTTTTAATATAATGAGCATAGAGCAGTTAATTCTTCTCTGCTCTATGGCTCCTGGCAGGAGACAGTCTTGGAGGACAATTTGTTTACAAGGCAGGAGGTAATTGCAATGCTCGACCTCTCAGCTCAGCCAAGGAAATATCAATGCTGGGCTTGGGAATCACTGAGGGGAAGCAGACAATTAGCCATCACTGAAAACACCTCTGGTGTGCCCACCATGGTTTCTGTCTTTGGAGCTATGCAGCATATCCAGAGATGGAATGGACGTAAGGAAGAATTGGCCTGTTTTTTGTTGATCTGAAGAAGAACTGTTTAATTAGGTCATAGCTGGCAGTAAAATTGGGTTGCGGACTGTCCAGCCTTTGGACAAAAGATCCATTTTTCCTATTCTAAATTTTCCCAGTGGTTCTCACCAAACCATCGAGCAACATTAACTGCTTCTGGGAACAGATGAGGACAATCTTGCCCCATCCTCCCTTTTACCATTACACCTCAGACTACAGTCACAACATCACCTTAGTGGCCTCTAAAGGCTGTAGGTCTGCACTTCCTTCTATAGATTTAATCTTCTTTCTGTTACACTAATTTATTATGTTGTGTAAAACCAATTCCCTGCGTGACTACTTTGTATTCACTTTATATTCCTTTGTGCAGGAAAACACAGACTTCTCAGCTCTTTGATCAATGTGCCCCTTTATGAATCACAGATTGGTATCAGCTTGTGTTCTGTCTGAATACAGAACTCGCTGAACACAAAGTTATATGTAGCAGGGTTTTGTTTTTAATTTTTATATTTGCCAAGAAAGCTAGTCAAACATTTTATGAATATAATTCAAAAGTTAATTGTTTTAAAGCAAAACCAAACATGAAAAAATCAATCAAAGTCAGAATGCAAAGTACAAAGTTATATTCTGTAGGTGAAGATGATTAAAATGCATTTATTATCTCGTTTAGTAACATTCTTCAATGGGAGCTCCATTGGATCTTGGAGATTGTGGAATATTTTTTGGGGAACTAGCAAAAAGAGGAAAAGATGCCTTCAACTAATCTCCACATTTTCAATGACGCATGGTGGTGACGCACACAAAACTGCATGGGCCAGCAATGAAATGGAGAAAAGGGAGCTGAAATGAGCTACATTTCTGCTAAATCTACTTGAACATCTTTAGACACGACAGGATATTGATAGCTAAGAAAGACAGCACCTAATGCATTGGGCATTTGAATGCAAAACAATCCAAAATCAATGATGGTATACTAACAACATTGCTACTTTAATGGTAGTATCATAATTTATGGTTAGTTTAAAATGTAGGCGTGATTACTCGTACTTTAATGTTGGTACATTCTGTGAAACGTATTGGTTTGGATGAACTACTCCTGGGTGGACTACCATGAAGAAAAGCTAACATAAGGCAAGGCTGGGCAATGAGTCTAATTTTAATTTCAGTTATGAATTTGCCTTCCAACAATTATGAAAACAAAATTACTCTTCTACAGTCATTTTTTTCCTCATGCTTCTTTCTTTTACAGCAGTGTGCTTTTTGCCCCTCCCTACACACCCCATTGCAATGCTAGGTTAGTTTAACTGCAGACAGAATGGCTAAAAGAGAGAACTGAAAAAAGATCTATCTAAAGGAAGTAAAACTCAAAAGGTTTCTTTAGGTGGACTTGTGGAACAATCATTATTGGCTGCCTTGGTCTCTAGATCATTCAGTGTCTTTCACCAAGGGAATACACCAGCTGCAGCTGCATCACATTCCGGCACAGATGTGGCCACTTGAGCCAGTGATTTTAATTCCATCAAACATTCCTCCCAGCAGTGGCCATATTACTTAACAAACACACACACACACACACACACACACACACACACACACACACACACACACACACACACACACACACACACACACACACACACACACACACACACACAGAACAACCCAAAAAACAAAAACAAACTGCATCATTTTGCACAGAGCAGATGCAGAGGACAGGAATGGCACAGAGTCTTCTAAACTATTCCTAGGGTCACTCTGCTTCAACTCTGTGTCCCACACCCTGAAGCTATTTTACAAGTCTCCCACACATAAGTCCTCTGATGCCAGGGCCTCTCTTCACCTACAGTATGTCTAAACTTGCAGATATCCCTCAGTGATCACAAGCCCCAGTGTTATCGTCAAAAATGCTCCATTATCAGAGCTTCTAAGTGATAGAAGCTCTAAATCCACCCTCACATCATATTTATTGACTTAATTAATTTTTGTTTGATTGTTACATTTCAATATATTTCAATGGGACAGCCTGGCAACCTGACCAGGGTGTACCCGGCACCCTCAAGTGGTAATACTATTTCAGGGCTGTCTGGCTGGCTGGCTGCATGGATAGCTACTTAAGGAAATCCACTTCAAAAGTCTTGTTCAACAACTGATGTTTAGTGAAATAAAGTCAAATAACAGAGATAACATATTTGACCACAAACTGCTTATGATTTTGTGAAAATTAAGCAGCCTTCAACAAAAACTGATTAGACACAAGCTTTTTATACATTTTCACCCATTCAAACAGTAATTGTGAATGTTATCAACATTCATAACACAAGAATTTAAGCAAATGATCTATATTTTTAATTAGTTGGAGGTTGTGTATGGCAAGTTTATTTCCACAATAAAGCCAACTATTTGGCCTACTTAAAAAAAATGCCATATCCGAGTAAAAGATGAGTTTGGCCTAGCCTGTCTCAGCTACAATTGCCCAAGAGCAGTTCGCACCCTACCAAGCCACAAACACAACTTACAAATGTACTGGGAACATGTCAGAGAGCCCAAAATGTTGCCTTAAAAAATAGATCCCAGTATTATGGAGCATCATTAGGATCCTTGTGATTAAGTTAGAAAAAGCCACAGAGAACCCCATAGGACCCAAATGAGCTACTGCCAGCACCACAGGACACCCACCCTGACACTTTCAGCTGCTCCCTTATTTCCCACGGGGTCCCCATAGTGGATAGAGCCACACGTTTGATTTGGCACAGATTTTACACCAGATGCCCTTCCTGACACAGTCCTCCCATTTGTCCAGGCTTGGGACCAGCACTAGAGTAAACTAGCTCATTACCTCCTGAGGCTGGATTTGTGTTCCTCCCAGCCTCAAACGCAGGATCTTTTACATGCAACACATATGTGCTAACCATTACACTATGGAGCCATGGAGACACTCGCATGGGTAATGTGTCCATTACCAAAACTTTGACCCATGTGTCCACTGGTCAGAGCTTTGGTGTAGTTATCTGACTGCTGATGACAAGAACACAGCTTGCCAAAAGCATTTAAACTCTAATCTGTATGTATGCCTGTGTTACTATTTATTATAAATTGGTGATTTTCCCTAACTACTGTGTCACATATCAAGTTTTGCTATTACTGTAAAATAGCAAATTGGAACCCATATGAGCATTATCATAAAGCACTTGGTGACAGTGGGAAGGAAAAACTTCCTTTTAACAGGAAGAAACCTCCAGTAAAACCAGGCTCAGGGAGGGGCAGCCATCTGCCGCAAGCGATTGAGAAGATTTCAGACTTGGAATTAGAAAGGTAAACATTAAAGATATTCAAACTGAGTGGGCAGATTGCAGAGGTGGGAAGTAACGAAGTATTGTCCTTAAGTAGGATTTTCAGGTATTTGTACTTTACTTGAGTAGTTTTTTTCTGACAACTTTTCACTTTCATCCCCTACATTTTTAAACAAATATCTGTATTTTCTACTTCTTACATTTCAAAACAGACTTGTTACTTTTGGTTTAAAGCATTTGAGGGGAGTTATTATTTCACGTCACTGCGGGCCTTCAAACATCAAACCAATCTGAGTACAGTAAGACATGAAAGCAGTCCTGTTTGTGTACTAATCACCAGGTAAAAAGAGATGAAAGAGGCAAAACCATGTATCAGAGTCAGGGGTTAAAGTGGGCTGGTGTTTTTATTTAGCAATATTTAACAACTGCAGTTGTCCATAAGTTGTAGTTGCAGTACTTCAGCATCGAGCTAGTGCTACAAAAGAGTGGCAGGTAATTTCAAATACGTTTCTATCAGCTCAACAAATATCAGCAAACACACAAACTCTTTGTGTGCAGTTTGTCACACAGTGTGTTGCTAGCTAAAGGTTCAGCTGCTGTATTTCAAAGGGAGAGAAAAGAAAAAGCTAACTTCACTCAGAGATGGAGAAAGATAAGAAAGACAGGAGAGGAGAGGAAGAAGAGATGTTAGATTTAAAGGTAAGGACTGCTCAGTGGCATTTGATAAACTATAAATGTAAAGCTCACATGTTAGTCCCTATGTTTTTAAATCAGATATTGGGTCTGTACATGTAACATTATGTTGCAAAACATACTGAGGTAGACTAACTGTGTTATTTAAAGGTTGCATGAAAAATACTCAGTGGTTTAGTGCAGGATAAACTGGTTAGTTTGCTGTACTGTGATGGATTTAACATTTCTCCCACCTGCTGAATCCCATTTTGGCCTCTTCCCTTCTAGTTTTCCTCTACAGTGGAGGAAGCAGAAAACATTTTCAGCAATTTTTTATATTCCTTCTTTTTCTCTGCTCATGTTCTATTTATCTGAATAGAGTTTAAAAGTTTAGACTGAAATATGTATTCCTATGTAATAATGTTATTTTATTTTTATACTAATATAACACAAGGTTCAGTTAGCTTTGCACAAAAATATCTGGTAGAAACATCCTCCAGAGAGTTCATTATTATTTTCTTACTTTGAGTACATTTTAGAGCTGGTACTTTTTTACTTTTATTTGAGTAAAGAAGTTGAATCAGTACTACAGCTTTTACTGGAGTAACGCTAGTTACTGTACTTCTACTTAAGTACAGACTGTCTGTACTTTTGCCATCTCTGGCAGATTGCCATGAACTGTTAATTTTTTCCATTTTATCTAGTCCTTCCTGTTTAGCACTTGTTGTGTTTAACAATAAAAATCTCCGCTCTGTAATTTTAAAATGTAGCACTAAACTTTTATGAATTAGCCACATTAAACCTATTGTAGATATTTTTTGATTAAATCCTCGTAGAGAAAACAACTCAAACCCAATTATCTCATGAACTGAATTATAACTTCACATTAGCTCCTTTAAAACCTTGAATGTCTTGTTCGTCATGCAGTAATATTAGAATCTATAGTATTTTTCTTTCCAAAACAACACTTACATAATGAACCTGTCAGCTCCCCAAACCCCCTCCAGTTTTGTTGAACTACTTTTCCTTAATTTGAATCACAAGATTAATTTTGTCTTTGCATGCATGAATAAAAGCAGTGTCTCATCTCATCCTCTCCCTAATCCTTTTCTTTTCTCTATATTATAGCATGCAAACACACAGGCACACCCTAAATGAACTCAATGAATGATTGAATGTTCATTGATTGAATGAAATCAATGAACCTTGGAGCTACCAAAAACCTGCTTCTTGAACTCTGGATGGATTATTTTGCAGGTAGAAGGAATATATGGATCTGATGTGAATCTATTATCCCCGACCTAAGTGCAGTGACATTCGGTCAATAGCAGTCAGCGCCAGTTTTTTCATATGGCACAGGTAGATTTCTGCAGAGCTGATCACAATTGATCAGCGAGCCTGTATCTGCATCCGAGTTTAATATAATGAGCCTGACAGTGGGAGGTCTGCAGCAATGAGAGAGCAGAACAAACTCTGCAAGCATTTTTCGATTGTTTGGTCTATAAGTGCCACAGGAGGAAGAAGTTTATCGAAAGAATTGCCAAACTTCATTGTATTAATTGCCCTGTCATTGAGAATGCATTCAATGTGAGCAGCAGAGTAGAATCGCCTTCTTCTGGAGCCGCTTTAAAAACATGGTGTTAATTAATTCATCCACCATTCAGTGCCCTTTTCTCCATGCAGGGACCGCAGAAAAAATATTCAGCATTTAAATAAGGATTCAAACTTTTAATTTATCTTATAAAACCTCTAACCTTTTGCTCATTGAGCTTGACTGAGTTAATTATTGCAACAGATACACCCTTGAAAAAAATCACTGCAGAGTCAGATGATTATTCAAATGTTCACAGTCATCTCCTATGATTTGATAGTGTCTTTTGCATATTGACTATGCATGTCCTTTTCTTCCATAATTGATCTGCTTGTAAACAGCTTATTAGTGCAAAGATTGCTTTAGGACTCAATAAACTCATCTCATTAGGAGGGAAATGCATTAGTGCTGATTAATATGAAGCCTGAATACTGATGAGAGTGGAGGGTGACGATTTCTTCGTCCTCTTCTCCTGGAAAACCTGCACAATCATTCTTTCCATTTGGAACAAAGGGACAATGCACTGTCAGCCTGCATGGAGCACCAGAAACCATGTTAGCATCCACCTCAGCTGTTCAGTCCATCTGTGTGCTTTCTCCTTTGTATCTGAGCCACACACACTCAATCTGCGGTACGCCAGTGGGCAGGGCTGGTGCAAGAATGCCATCTGTAGTCACACCATCAGATCCACCCTGGCGGCTGTCCACACCATGCCCTGCTTATTTATCACTTCCTGGCACATGGCAATGATGGTAATTGATTTTATTTAGGCCTCTTCTACCCTTCATCACTTCACCACCCCTGTCTTTACTTCCAAACTCCTCTGCTTCTGCTCACCATCCTTGTGCCAATCCAGAGGCTTTTGGCACTTGCAACATTTTTTTGTTCTGCAAGTGTCAAGGAGATACGTTATTGTAAATGAAAGGCTGCAGAGAAAATACACTGAGAGCAGCATTAATTCTGTTGCATGTGCTGTAGTGTGTAAGGCATCAGTGTGTACTTTGTCATTGTGCATTCAGGCTCGAGGCTCTGTATATCTGAAGGGAGGGTGGTGGGGAGAGGCGAGTGACAGTGCTGAGTGCTGCTGCTGCTGCAGTGGGACTGCCATTGGTGATTCGAGCTGAAGAAAGAAAGGTGGTCAATAACCCTCAATGAGTGCCATGGGATCTTCATGTTAGGGGCCTCGTGCAGCCTGAGGAGACTCATTAGGAGCCAGGTACACTGAGTGGTAGTGTGGTTCCCCTGCCAATTAACTTCAAATACCTTACTGGAGTAAGGTATTTATTGGGACTTTGTAAAAGCCCAGTAAAAGAGTCTGTGCTTGTCTGAGTTACCAACAACCATTATTATGTGGTAGGTAAAGCTAAACACGGCAACATGCAGAATTTTGCTGAAAACAAAGTTTTACAGGCAAGCAGTCTGCCCCGTGTCTTCCACTCTGTTGCTCTGCACACTGAAAGAAAAAAGGCTTTTAATTAGACATTGATAGTATCAATACCAATGCTGGTACTGGTATCAGATCTATACTAGAACAGTAGAACTGATATTTTGATTCTATTCTCTAAGTTCTCTAAGCCCATTGTGTTAAATAAATGTTGCTTTTGGAAATGAAAAAATATACCTAAAACATGCACTACAAGAAATGCCTGAAACGTGTTGTGCTGACTATCACATCTATTTTATTAATAGCCTATAGCAGTGTTTCCCAACCTTTTGGAGCCATGGCACATATTTCATATTAGAAAAATCACACGGCACACCATCAAACAAAAATGTCACAAAAAGTATATTGATAATTTTTCTCTGTGGACCAGGTATAGCGGAATTGGCTCTGTTTGTCCCCAGTATACCTTTTTTGCTTTATTCTGTTTTACTGGCAGTTGGCAATCCATTTAATTAGAGCAGGTAGTTGTACTGCCCTCTAGTGGAAAAGAATATAATTGTTCTGCCCGTTACTCATGCCAATCGCTTACTAATCAGGTGGAACCAGATAATCTTCCATGGCACACCTGATCATTTCTCACGGCACACCTATGTGGTTGGGAAACACTGGCCTATAGCACAGTTAAACAACAGAAGATTACCCAAAGTGCTTTAGCGGCATGTTTACATTCCAGGCCTTCAAAAGACTGTTTCAAAATACATCAAAAGTTGAAGTGTTTTGTTATATTGACTAATTAGTGTGGGAAGTAAATATCACACTTATTTAGTGGTCATTAAAATATGTTCAGTAATAGCTGATAATTTATCTTATAAACTATGACACACTGCTCCTCCCCTACATAAGCTGCCTTTATAGGTTATCGATATCGGTAATACTGGCTCTGTATCGACTTGGTATCGGACCAGTACTAAAATCTGAAGTAGTGCACACCACTTTTATTGAATTAAACTTGAAATGCATAAATATATGATAATAATGGCTGCCACGGTATTCATGCATGTACAAGTATGGCTATGGACTACATATGCCAGAAAGAGTTTCTAGTGAATGCACTTAGCTTGAAGAATAAATACACATCAGATCAATAGGAGATATGATTATGTTACACAATTTTATTAAAGTTCACAAGAGAGCAATTTTAGGCATTGCAAAGATAATGAGAAAATGCACTATGTGTCATTAAGGTGAGGTTGCCAAATTCAAAAAGGCAGCATGATCCTGGACATCAATTCTTGTAACTGTAGTTTTCTAACACAGAAAGTTTTAGCAGTGAAGCCATTTTAATTATAATATACTGGGTAATGTCTTTCAGCACACTACAATTATGACTTGTAACATAAATACTAAAAAAAAAAAAGACATTATTGATCATCAGATGCAGGAGCACATTGTGCATTTCTGCAAAGCTTGTACAATAGTTTTGCATTCATGAGCAATTTAGATCGAGTTTTTTTTTTGGTGTATGCGCTATCTCGAGCTGTCATTGCCTTTCTCCATGCAATGCCGGTAGAAAATGAGCCAGGCATTAAGATGGGTCGGCAGGTGGGAGGCAGGTCCAGGGAAAGATCAATGCAATTTGCAAAGTGCCTTCCACACAATTTCAGCGCTGGATCGTTTCCAGCAGGAAGACTGGAAGATACATAGCGAAGGATAAAAGTCATGACTCAACTTAACGTGGCAAAACTCCATGGCCTCACCGCCAGTGACATGAGCTAACAGAAAGCAAATTAAGCCGTGCATTCTGCATCTCCTGCCTACCTGCCTGCTCTATACAATGCCTAATAATACTTGTTCAAGGCAAACAGGGTGGCCATCAATATATTCTGCTACAGCACTTTTGATACTATCGCTTTTGTCGTCTTTTCTACTTCCGGCTTTAAATTAATGCTCCACTCTGCTCTGCACTCAAGAGTAAATCTTTTTTATATCTTACTTTGTCTCCTCAGCTGTAGGGCACGAGGAATTATCTGCAACCATTTTTGGAGCATCATCCTCATCCAATTCTATTTTTTGACTCTTAATTGAGAAATGCCTTCAGGTTCACTGGTTATTAAAGGTTAATTTACATTTAGGCACTTCCTTATGTTACATTAATGATCATTATTTTCTTGGAAAATGTTATTTTGCTGGTGGTGAGTCTTTACCTCAGCCTCGCACTTGGCATGAGGCTAAATCCTTTTGGATAGCTCTGTGATGTTGTTATCTCGTAGCGCAAGCATCCATTGATTCTGCTTGTCTGACTTTAAATTAATGTAGTTGTCACTCTTAGGTCTATTTCCTTCATCCCTATTTTGCTTGTACAATGGGAAAAAAAAACATTTCACACTAAAGACAAAACAGACACACTGTCAGATTAGGTTTATGCATTTTTTTTATACATAAATGAAATGTTTCTCCTGGAGGGATTGCAGTCTGCCGCTAACAACCATGACAGAAATATGTTTCTGTACACATAAATTATAACACCAAAAATGTTGTGAAGCTAATTCATTTGCTTGCTGCTTAATAAATATATATTAGGGGTGCAACGATACACAAAATTCACGGTTTGGTTCGGTTCGATACTTTGGTGTCAGGGTTCGATATTTTTTCGATACAAAAAAATGTTCATGCCTTTTTAATTTGTCATTTATTAAAATTATAAATATATATTTTAACTCAAAAGTACAGTTTTTAAATTTAATGTTGCTGAAACAACAAAGTAATAAATCTATCTGATCGAGAAATCACTCATCTTTGGAAAAAGAGAGTTTATTACAGAGAAATGGCTCTTTCCAAAATAAAAGCTATACTATAGCTTCTTCTGGGGTATACTCTCAGCAGCATATTAAACATATCAGGTCCCCATAAGGAGAATCATGTGCTAACGGCTGTCTAAATGACTCGGGTAAAGTTTGTAGCATGCGTGCTTGTTGTTTTTGTCTGCTTCCACTTGTCTTTGCACTAGGATGATGTTGGAGTAAATGTGCAGTCATATTCGTTGTGTTCCCACTAGTGCTGTCAGCGTTAATCTCGTTGAAATGACGTTAACGCCACAACACGGAAAAAATCTCCGTTAATGAGCTACCGCGGATCGCCCCGTGCGTGGGGCTGGACGGCGTCAACACGTTAACAAGCTAACTGCGCTGACATACTAGTTCCCACCAATGTAATTGAGCATTGCGTGGCACATCCGACATACTGTTTTACTTTTGTCCATGACGCGCTTACCTTCAGGGTCATACTTCACATGAAGACCAAAATAGTTCCAAACGCCAGATCTGAATTAGGGTGGGGGAGGTTCAATTTGCCATGTTGCAACGAGCTTAACTTCTGTCTCGCTAGCTTGCGCTGCGCTCAGTGGATCTGCGCTCGACAGTGCAGCCTAGGCGGATAAGTCGAACGCAGATCCACTGAGCTCTCAGCACAGACAGCATCGTCAGAAGAAAAGTTGAAAAAATAAATTAAAAATTTTGTATTGTTCGATACATATGCGTACCGAACCGAAAGCACTGTATCGAACGGTTCAGTATCGATACGAGTATTGTTGCACCCCTAATATATATATATATATATATATATATATATATATATATATATATATATATATATATATATATATATATATATATATATATGTGTGTGTGTGTATATATATATATGTGTGTGTGTGTATATATATATATGTGTGTGTGTGTGTATATATATATATATATATATATATATTAAATGACAGAATTGCTTCTAATTAATGTATTTGGGAATGTCACAAACGTGTCGATATTAATCAGTATTATATTCATTGTGTTGTAGAGCAGTTTTCTATAGTAGCTGTAGGATTATTGGCACTGACAGCATTTGGTTACAGTTTCAAAGTTCCTCTGCAAGCAAACCTCAACACAGGTAGGATATGGTCCCTGACATGATAGCAATAGGAGTTCACTACTTTGAATACCTCGTAGACCTAAAACAATTCATAAATGTGGATCCGTTCGTGGAAATGCTTCAAGAATGTTTTCGGATTAGTTTAAAGAAAGTGGCATCCCCCATAGCTGGAAAATTAAGCCAATGCAAATGCCAAAAATGGTATTTCCATTCATAACAACTCTAGATGGTGAATTTTTCTACCTCGACATTGGAGGTAGCATGTCCAGTTAGGTGCAATTGTGTGGCTGTTTTTATAGACATAGGCAACTGGAGAGAGCTGATTCACAAGGCCTCACTTGTGCTGACTTACCTGGACCTCTGAACTTTCTCATTAACATTATGATGTGATGTGAAATTAGCACTATTCAGGACATTCTATAAAGAGCATCTTCAGTTTCTATAAATACAACATGCCCGCAGTCAAAATGCTAATTTTGACACTTCAAAGTGTGTATTCCAATCCCAATAGATGATGTCACAATGCTTATGTCCATTATAATCACACGATCTCTAGTTTTAAGTGGCTTGTTTTTCTCATTTTAAACAGTGCTACAAATTCGGTTTTTGTCCATCTTTTAGTGCCAAAAATGGACAAAAACAGCCAAGTCCCAAATCTGATAGACATACTGAACTATGAGATATTTTCAGGTCAAGGACAGAAACCATTTGGGCCTCCCTTTTCAAAGTCTGTAGCTGGATCTTTGCCTTATAGTTCTCCAGGGACAGAAGCTACAGAAGGACTCTAAAATAAGTCTGATGTACTCGGCAAATCAATGACTCTTGCTCAGATGGCCTACTTTAGCTCACTCATACACTGAACAACGATCAGTGAACGGCATATAAACACATCCAGAAGCCTACCTCCAGCACCTGGTTAAAAAAAATAATCTAATTTATTTTCCATTTCTCACCATCACTGTGTCACTGTCACTTCTGAAAGCACTCAGGAATACACTTTTTACAGTTTGTGAGTAATTTTCTGTTTATTGCTTCCATTATGACAAAACTGTCACGTTCAAGTTCAGATACTAATTTATTTTTTAATTATTTATTTTGTAAAAACTTCTCATGGTTTTTGCATATGTTATATGATCTACAATCAGATCTACAGTGAACACACAGAAGAATATCAGAATATAACTCATTTAAATAACTGAAATGTACATTCTTAAATCAGAATACTTGATTAATCCCAAAGACATTATGTGTTTACAGTTGCTCCAATACAAGGAATCTGTGTTAGTTGAAGTGAAGCATCAGCATTTTAAATTTATATGAATGGGTGAGTGTGTCCAACCTTGTGATTGTACTATTTGATAGTATTTTAGGGTTAAGCTTTATACTTAAAGCCAAACATACTTGCAGGCAGGTGCAAATGTCTGTAGCTGTAGCAGAGTGAGACTGAAGAGAGCTGCTTTCCTACTCCCTGAACTAGCCTTAAATCATATGCTTGTGTGATAATCTCCTCCTAGATTTGAGGTGGACTTCTGAAGAAGAACGACTCTTGGTTTTGCCCTGTGGCCACTGAAGAGGCTCTGACAGCTGCTTCTATATAGCTTTCTTAGGAGTTTAAGTACTGCAATCAAAAAACCTACCTTCAATTTTTTTACCTGCAGCATTTCATCTCCCAGTGAGAAACAATTAACAGAGACCCAGTGGACTTCTGCAACAGAAACACAGTTTACCATCATTCAACAAGATAGCAGATGTTCATATTAATGTATTACAGTATGGCACCATTTTTCTATGCATTTATATCAATCTTTCATTAATTTAAATTAAAAAATTAAATCAAGTTTCCTTTCAGTTTATATCCTGAAGTTTAAAAAGCAAAGTAGGATATAAACCAATTTCCTGAAAGTAAAAATCAAAGATATGCTGCAGTCCACTGGAAAACTGAAAAACAAATAAAACTGTTTTGCAAAACTGAAACAAAAACAGACTTGAGAATAGTTAGCAAAGCACTGCCTCGGGCTGAGCAGTAGCGCTCAGGTTCATTGAAAGTTAAAAAGGTTGCACATAACCAGGAGTCAGAGCATTTAAAGCTTTTAAAACATGCAGCAAAGCTGTAAAGTCAATTCTAAACCTCACAGGAAGTTTGTTAACAACAGCAAGGATTGGTAACGGTGGTAAAAACCTGTAAGCAGCATTTTTGAATCAGCTCAGTTTGACAAAGCAAGACTGCACTGCTTTTATCACCTGGCCACCAAAGGACTTAAAAAAAAAACATATTGATGGATATGGCACAAAGGGTAGTTATAATCGCCTTTGCTTTTGAGTTGTATAGCTAAAGAATCTTTTTTTGGACATCCAACTTTTATTCTAATTTAACAGGACACAGTGCAAGGTACAGGGAATACTGTTCGGTGTTCATCTCTGCAGCAACTGAAATCAGATGACTGTGTACTTGGGTAATATGCACATAGCCAGAAACAGAGGACCCAAGACAGACCCTTGGAGAACCCTACAGTATAACTGAGAGATGGAAGGGTGTTTGGCTGTAATGCAGTGGCCCAGGTTTGAGTCTGACCCACAGCCCTTTGCTGCATGTCTTTCCCTGCTCTCAATTCTTCTAAACTGTCAAATGAAGGCAAAAATCCCCAAAATAAGTCTTTACAAAGATGAGAAAAGAAACATCTAATATTATAGGTAATATGCCAACAGCTTTAAAGCCATATAATTGATCCCAATGTTTTCAGCTGGCTGATTAAAATGACTTTATCCATAATACAGTTTATATAGTAATAATTATATTTTGAATTGAAGCGCTGGTGTGTATTTTAGAAGTACTATCTAGAGACTGTTAATTTAATGCATAGACACTAGATTAGTGTATATAAATGAGAAACCATTAAGTGTCTGTAGCAACATTTTTTTTTGTTGGGATATTTTTACTTAACAGAAAACCTTTTGGATGCTGAGTGAACAGAGGTCACACTGAAACTTTCAGTTTGAGGGTAGAAAGATTGATTTCATCCTCTCACGCAGAAAAAACAATAAATAACCACTACCACCTCCACCAAAAAATCATGTAAATGTTGCTCTGAGCCCTATTCTTAGCCCGACCCTCTGCAACAGTAATAGCTGCAAGTGATAGTACTTGGTAAGATTAAGATTCTGAGTGAGAAACAGCAAAATGGGTTGTTTGTCAGAGATGGAGTGCTGAGTCTTTTCACCTTGTGAAGAAAGACTACCAGAACTGTTCACGGGAAAACTCTGTAGCACACGTACAGCATCCTACAGCTCACTGCCAACATTTAACAGAAAGAGAGGCCACTGACTGTCCTAAAAGTTTAATTCAAAGTCAGTAGACTGACACTGTTCTCACTGCTGTTTAGGAACCTCAGGATCCAGAAAATGTTTTAACACAGTCATACGGTTTCAAATAATTATATTTCATGTTCTACATTTCAGCTGAAAATTAACTACACACCAAGACATAAAGATTTCTTACGTCTGCGTTAGTGATGGTACATGAGACATCAGACATCTGGTCTAATTTGAATCTCTTTAATCTTTTGCGAGAGTTTTTCCCCGCCAGGTACTGGTGCTCAAACGAAGCTGCCCTGTGTGTGTGTGTGTGTGTGTGTGTGTGTGTGTGTAAAGAGGTGAATATAAGCTGTGGTTAAAGTGCTTTGAGTGGTCGATAAGACTGCAAAAGTGCCATCTAAAAGCAATTCTTTCACCGCTGCCCTTTCTGTAAAAAAAACAAAACAAACATTGTTGCTTAAAGAAGTTAGATTTGTGGTCAGGGATGGAGCAAACACAAAGGAAAGTGAATCATGTAGTAATAGTCATTTTGATTCTGGTTCAAACACACAAAAATGACAGCAGTGGTCATTTTTTAAAGGACTTAAAGATGAATTCTGTTTACACGGATGTGATGATGTCATCACTCTCATCCCATCCCCCTATTTTCCAAGAAAATGGAGGGCAAGCTTGTTGCAGATAGAATAAAGTAACCTCCCAACAGTAACAAAGGATGATAAGTAAACTATGTACAACTCAGGTCACCAGTTGAAAATCATTGCCATACTTTTCACTTCCAAAACTGGATTAGATCACTCTTTACAGCGGGGATGTCCCTGGCTCCAGTTGTCAGGAGTGGGAGGAAACAATCTAACCAGTTGAAAAGTAATATAACCCTCAGAAAATAGTCAACAACTAAACACAATTGAACACAAAAGATCCAATACTGTGTTTTTAAGAGCCATTTGACACAGTTGGTGTGCTTGGAATTGATGTCCTGTTGCATGACCTAGTTTTGACCAAGCTTTCTCCTTCAGTGCGTCCCAAAAAGCCATGTTATTTCACTCTTTTTCTAATTGTATTGTCATGAAATCTGACATCAGACATGTCAACACAGTTTTAAATGTCGACATGTGCTACTTTGCCATATGCATAATAGTGTATGTGGCAAATGTCAGCAGTGCTTGCACCAGCAGCATGAGCACCACTGACTGTATTGCTGGTTATACTGTAGTGCTCTTAGACATCATAGACCCCACTGTAAGTCTGTGTCATGCAGTAATTAAGAATAACAATAACCACAAAAAAAACCCAAGTTATTCTGGTGCTCACTGTAAAAGGCATCAGTTTTTAAGTTATTATTTTATATGTGTCTATGCTTTATTGCTTCAGCAGTGGAAAAATGCTACACGTGAAAAGGGAAGCCTGGAACGATGCTAATTCACGTTAATGTATTCAGCTACAGCCCTGTTTATTTTTTGTGCTTTTGGCAACTTGGCAGCATATTTTCATTGCAGAGTTATTAAGGTAACGTGTGCCACTGTTTCTGTCTGGTTGCTTGTAGAATCACACTTTATAGACTTGTGTTCTCCTGTTAAATTAACACTGTCTAATAACAATACAGATGGGTAGGACTAATAATGATGCACTGCTACAACACTGACATGATAATTTTATAGTTTTAGCTATACTTACTAGTTGGTGATAGCTAATGTGGAAATTGGGTAATTGTTAATCGTTAAATGTCTAATATTAACCAAGTCTAGTGTAATCTTCTGTATTAGCACAATGCCAAAGCCTTTCCAGGAATGGACATCCCAGGTCACTGAAATTGCAAAAACAGCACTGGTAAGAAGAGTGGGCCTAAATTTATCTTCAAACTGATAAAGTCACACAGAAAACAATTATGTCAGATTATTGTTGCTGCAGGTGTTTCTACAAGCTATTGAATCGTGGAGTGTACTGACATGCACGACAGACCCGCATAATGATTTTTAAACCTTTCTTTTTCGCAACTCTATGTAAAAACACTAATGGAGATCCATTCAGTTGTTGAGATACTTCAGTCTATACTAGATACTAGATCTTAATATAAAGCCTAGAATTCTAACACATCCATTATTAACAAAAATAAAAAATAAAACAAGGCTGCCTTATTTCCCCCCAATTCCATACTTTCAAGGCTAGAGAAAATGTGGTGTAGAGATCTTGGGCTTTGTAACTGAGCAGAATCTTATTCCTACTGATGTGTAACTCTCACTATGTTGGCTGAGGGGCAAAGAAAGAGGTGCATGACTGGCAGCCATGAGAATGTCATTAGGATTAGCTGTAAAATGTAGGCCATCCTCCATTTTGCTGGTATGGCCCACAGAGAGGCAGAGAACACCTTATGTGTGCACTAAAGCAAATATACTGCACAGAGAAGAGGACATTTCAGGTGATTCAGTACTTTAAGAGGTTTTGGTCGAGTTTATTTCTTACACAGGTTTTTATAGATTTTAATCACCATACATCTTTGCAGGGGAGACAGCTAAGAAAATTGCATGGTTGTGTTGCCTTAAGCCTCAGGAGGCAATACATTTTCTACAATTATATTTTAAGTGAGCAATGAAACAAAGCATTAGCATGATAGTAAATGTCCCCCCCCCAAAAAAAAAAAAAATGCATCTGGAATTTTTGTTCTATTTTTGGCTCCATGCTAGGATGTTTTCTGTTCAAACTTTGCTTAGATTTTTAATATGATGAATACTGTTATTGACTATAGACTTAACTCAGACAGAGAAAATGTTGACCTGTTGATGTGGTAACATGAAACATGGAAACACCGCTACAGATTTCAGGACTGGGGATCATGAATATTTGTAGAAAAATATTATGGTATCCATATAGTTGTCCAAAATTTCTAATGCTGAAGCAAAGTGTCAGGCGATGGAAGCACATGGCTAAAAAAAAAAAATTATACATACATATATATATATATATATATATATATATATATATATATATATATATAAATTACTTAATTTGCAATGCAATCTTGGTCTTATCATCCCTCTGGGTGCAAATGAGATCACATCAATGGAACTCAAAGAGCTCTGGTTGCTAATGCGATATTTTTGCAGTATGAACCTGGTGGCTGTTAAGTTCTCATTAGATAATGCTCACTTTGCAGTGCAGATTTTGCTTTGGGTCATATATCTGATTATTAGCAGACCATCAGCAGACTGTGACTGCTCTGAGGGAAAAAACCCATTTGAGTCAAAGAGCAAAACACAGTCCCAAGTGCCTCGGTTGTGCTGTTGAGGCTGAGAAAATATACTGATCTCAGCTGGCCCTTTCAAAGCCTCAGACGTGTGAATGAAAAAAGCAGCTCGTGACAGAGTCAATGAGCCACAATGTGTCGAGCTTCGAGTAATGCGGACTCCAGAAAAGAAAATTATTTTATAAGTGGAAACAGTTTATACAGTGTGTTTGTTGTTCACTAACTAAGAGCTGGACGTATCATCTTCTGATTTAAAAAGTGTTGATTGGAGAGAACAACTCTTGTGTCAGAGCTACAGTGTGTGAAATGGTGTGAGACTTATTCATATCTGAGGCTTTGTGGAAACAAATGAATACTAAACATAATGAATTTTTAATCCTTCTTGTCTCGTGGGTAATGTGAGCAAGTTAGATGCCTGTATTTTCAGGTTCTGGTGTAGACTGAATTAGCATTACTAGGCTTGAAGTGATACAGTGGATTTCATTAAATCAGAGACACTATATGAGACAGATATGGCACTCAGTGAATCCTAAATTGAAGAGTCCTCAGTTGCTTTGACACATTTCTATACAAACATACAAGTTCTCCTTGGTAAAGACACATTTCCCAAGATGGTCACTGTCACCAAAATGTTTTAAGGTAAACTTTTGTCTTTGTAGTATCTTCTATTGTCTGAAAATGTGCATGTTTAGATTTTCAGTGTGTAGCAGTTAAAGTAACAGAAAAAAAACACTGCACAGAGCAAAAGTACCACAGAAAATTGTCCAGGGAAATCAAAACACAAACCTACTACACTCAAAAAAGTGATTTTGAAAAATTTGAACAAGATAAACTTATGTTTCTAAGGTGAACGTAATAAAATCATATACGATCTGCATGAAATTCACCAATAAGGCTGCTACAGCCTTATACACCCACCCGTTCTCTCAGGTCAGCTGATCAGCTGTTCCTGAATGTACCCATTACTGAGCATAAACTTAGAGGAGATCGTGCTTTTGATGTAGCATCTCCAAAACTGTGGAACAATCTGCCTCTTCTCTGCCTGTTTTTAAATCACTCCTTAAAACTCATCTCTTCACCCTGGCCTTTGACTCCTTGTAAGATGTTGGTTTTTAGTTTTAGTTTTTTAGTTGATTCTATGCTGTTTTATCTTGTTTTTAAATATAGGACTGTTTTAATTTTCATGTATTATGTGTTTTATTTTTTTTATTGTTTTGTTTTATTCTATTGTTTCTAACTTGTTTACTGTACAGCACGTTGGTCCTGTCCTGGGTATTTTAAAGTGCTTTATAAATAAAGATGGATTGGATTGGATTGGAGGATAAACACTTTAGTTTGCAGTACTGTGGCGAGTTCACAGTAAAGCAGTGTGTTGGACTGGCGCACAGTGATTGTGGCGTTCATGGTCAGTGTTAGGTTACCTCAAGTATAGTGGATTAATTTGCATTTAAGCTGATGTTGCTTAGATTAAGTCACCAAATTTCACCTTTATATCGGCTGTATATGGACTAGTCAAAGACAATTCTCAGTATACTGTTAGTGTAGGAAATGGAAAGACAACCAAGATATCTGTGAAACATCTGCTTACATCTTGAATTCAGCTCTGGTTTATGTGGTAACTTGTTAATGAGTGTCTTGTAGAATTTAATTTATTCTTTGTTCAGATGTGGCTATACACTCTACCGAGAATAAGCATATTGTAATAATGTGAATGGATCTTCAAAATAGACATCAAAATAGTTCATGGAGAAAATAAGTAAAGATCTTATTAGCAATAATGCTGTTTGAATAATTATAACCATCATAAGCAACCAAATCATCTCAACATGTATTTGCTCAAAAATTAATTTATTACTATAAACACATATTTAATCGTCAAGGCAAGGAAACAGTAGATAAATGGAGGTATCTCCATCATGTATGGGATTTCAGTGGAACATCACAAGTCATCACAAGTCATCAGCCTAATGCGTTTAGGCATCAAATGTTCCTCTACATCATCCACAGAAGAAATGCTTGAATATCCGTGCTTTCTAGTGGGCAGTGGGCTAGTGCACTTTAGATAAGTGTCATCAGCAGTCACAGGTGATGGTGGAGCACTTGGAGGCAGTGGAACCTCATGAGGCAGTGGGCTAGTACACTTTAGATCTGTGTCATCAGCATTCACAGGTGATGGTGGAGGACTTGGAGGCAGTGGAATCTCATGAGGCAGTGGGCTGGTACACTTTAGATCTGTGTCATCAGCATTCACAGGTGATGGTGGAGCACTTGGAGGCAGTGGAACCTCATGAGGCAGTGGGCTAGTACACTTTAGATCTGTGTCATCAGCATTCACAGGTGATGGTGGAGGACTTGGAGGCAGTGGAACCTCATGAGGCAGTGGGCAGGTACACTTTAAATAAGTGTCATCAGCATTCACAGGTGATGGTGGAGGACTTGGAGGCAGTGGAACCTCATGAGGCAGTGGGCAGGTGCACTTTAGATCTGTGTTATCAGCATTCACAGGTGATGGTGGAGGACTTGGAGGCAGTGGAATCTCATGAGGCAGTGGGCTGGTACACTTTAGATAAGTGTCATCAGCATTCACAGGTGATGGCTGAGGAGTTGGAGGCAGTGGAACCTCATGAGGCAGTGGGCAGGTGCACTTTAGATCTGTGTTATCATCATTCACAGGTGATGGTGGAGGACTTGGAGGCAGTGGAACCTCATGAGGCAGTGGGCTAGTACACTTTAGATCTGTGTCATCAGCATTCACAGGTGATGGTGGAGGACTTGGAGGCAGTGGAATCTCATGAGGCAGTGGGCAGGTACACTTTAGATAAGTGTCATCAGCATTCACAGGTGATGGTGGAGGACTTGGAGGCAGTGGAACCTCATGAGGCAGTGGGCAGGTACACTTTAAATAAGTGTCATCAGCATTCACAGGCGATGGTGGAGGACTTGGAGGCAGTGGAACCTCATGAGGCAGTGGGCAGGTACACTTTAAATAAGTGTCATCAGCAGTCACAGGTGATGGTGGAGGACTTGGAGGCAGTGGAACCTCATGAGGCAGTGGGCAGGTGCACTTTAGATCTGTGTTATCATCATTCACAGGTGATGGTGGAGGACTTGGAGGCAGTGGAACCTCATGAGGCAGTGGGCTAGTACACTTTAGATCTGTGTCATCAGCATTCACAGGTGATGGTGGAGGACTTGGAGGCAGTGGAATCTCATGAGGCAGTGGGCTGGTACACTTTAGATAAGTGTCATCAGCATTCACAGGTGATGGCTGAGGAGTTGGAGGCAGTGGAACCTCATGAGGCAGTGGGCAGGTGCACTTTAGATCTGTGTTATCAGCATTCACAGGTGATGGTGGAGGACTTGGAGGCAGTGGAACCTCATGAGGCAGTGGGCTAGTACACTTTAGATCTGTGTCATCAGCATTCACAGGTGATGGTGGAGGACTTGGAGGCAGTGGAATCTCATGAGGCAGTGGGCAGGTACACTTTAGATAAGTGTCATCAGCAGTCACAGGTGATGGTGGAGCACTTGGAGGCAGTGGAACCTCATGAGGCAGTGGGCAGGTACACTTTAGATAAGTGTCATCAGCATTCACAGGTGATGGCTGAGGAGTTGGAGGCAGTGGAACCTCATGAGGCAGTGGGCAGGTGCACTTTAGATCTGTGTTATCATCATTCACAGGTGATGGTGGAGGACTTGGAGGCAGTGGAACCTCATGAGGCAGTGGGCTGGTACACTTTAGATCTGTGTCATCAGCATTCACAGGTGATGGTGGAGGACTTGGAGGCAGTGGAACCTCATGAGGCAGTGGGCAGGTACACTTTAGATAAGTGTCATCAGCATTCACAGGTGATGGCTGAGGAGTTGGAGGCAGTGGAACCTCATGAGGCAGTGGGCTAGTACACTTTAGATCTGTGTCATTAGCATTCACAGGTGATGGTGGAGGACTTGGAGGCAGTGGAATATTAGCCAGGACGTTGAGAGGCATCAACTCAGATCTCTCGTGTTCAGGAAAACCAAGGCAAGCATACCTCTTTTTAGCAGCTGGAGGACTTGGAGGCAGTGGAACATCACAAGGCATCAGCCTAGTGCGTTTAGGCATCAAATGTTCCTCTTCATCATCCAAAAACAACACTGTTGAACTTCGGTGTTTTCCACAGTGACCAAAAGCTTTAACAGGTGGAGGTCTTGGAGGCAGAGGAACCCCACAAGAAGACATGAAAAAGGCCACCTCATCATCCAGGGAAGAACAATCATATTTAAAATCTGGATGCATGACCTTATGAGTGTCCTTTGAATGAAACCAGGCATCAGTAGGTGGAGGACTTGGGACCTCACATGCAGGTACGCTGATAGGTCTAAACATGAAGGAGGGAACTTCATTGTCCAGAGCACAAAGGTCTTCATTTGGTGAGTCTGGGTGCTTCTTTTTTGTCTGTGGAGGAGGCAGACTTTGAGCCAAAGGGATTTTGTGTTGCAGAGGATCATTCAGGTCATTTGGCATTTGCTCTCTGGTTCCAAAAAATCCTCGCAAACAAAGGACACACAATAGTATTCCCTTGGTGGTGGCAGTAAGATCCCCACATCTTGGAAGAAGTACTTGCTGCACACAAAATGAGAAAAATCAGCAGCTGATTATTTTTGAAACATATGATGCAAACAGATGTTTTAATGTCCTTAATTTTTAAAAAATTGAATAGCAACATACCTGTCAGTGCTGACATGTGAGTTGGTTTCTGAGTCAAACATCTTAAGATGTTGATTTTCCTAAAAACGTTACATATTATTATTATTGTTGTATTTTTCTTTAAGAATTTATATGATTTAATGTTTAGAAACAGACACAGTGAAGGGTAATTTACCACAGCACGAGCCATTTTAGGCGTCTGTCAAGGCAAAGATCCACGAAGAATTTGGTTTCTCTGTATAACATTACAGGACAGTTGTCATACATTTTCAAGTCAATTTCAACAATGCATATCCAATCAAACTGTATCATTAAAGTATTGTTTAGGTGGATAAATATGAAAGAAATGAAGATAAAAACAGTAACAGCTGGCAATCAAGGTAAAACAACCTTACGAAAAAGGTCTTAATCATTATTGTTTAAAAGTAAATCTTTCAATCCTTACTTCAGTGACTTGTTTGAAGTCTCTGTGCTTGCTGTCGGTCGCAGACTTGTGTCAAATAGTCACAGTTTTTGAATAAAGTTTGCAAGAGCTCCAATGTTGTGTCTGTTCAGTACCAGTGTAATGAGGAGACTGAGTGCAGGTTTGGAATTGTCAGTGATAGAAGAATGCAGGAAAATCCTGCATTCTTTGAATTTGAATTTGTTATTGTTATTGTTTTAATAACAATAACTACCAGGATCATGCCATAGCAACACAGTGATCCCTAATCAAATCTCAGATACAAGGGATAGCCTATATACACACCCAACAGGACAGTAAAGCAATGGGCATCAATGCCACAAGTCAGGCCTTAAAAAATACCTGAGTTATATAACAGCACACTGACAGTGTCTCATACAAATGATATTCATTTCAATTTAATTTTAACATAACATAACATAACATCTTTAGATAGATAGATATGTCCAGAGCAATATCCCAGCAGTTTAACCGACTTGATGCTATACTCTGATCAGGAAGTGTTATTTTTTCTTTTGTAAATTAAATAATCTTTAATTTAAAAACATAATAATTTTTAAGCAGTGGATTTAAATTGCTAAAATAGGTGTAATTAATTTTTTTTTCATTATTATTTAATTTTTGCATTTTTGATTATGTTTTCTCCTTAAGTAGTGTTTTCATATGTCACTTTGGTCTCACTCATGCTTGGTTATATAAATGTGTATTTCATCTGTATATGGTAAAGTGCTTTGTTACATCCTACAGAGCAGGAGCTCGTCTGGGGACCTGTCTTCTCCTGTTTCTTTGCTTATTTGTTCGTTTGTTTTGTTTTGTCTTTTCCTATAAGCTACAGTCCAATTAGCTACCTGTCTTGAATCAGTGGAAGCTTGAGAAGTGACAAAAAGCCCATCCTTCACCTCTGCCTAAGCCAGTGGAAGCTGGTAGAAATCATGCTGGATGTTAGAGAGAATGGGAACCCCCCAATGCATTGCAATTTTTTGCTTATCCTCATAAAATGTCTTTGGAAAAATTAAAGAAAAATCTTCTATTTCTAAACACCTTTTTCCATGGCAAATATGTTGAATTATCAATCAACAGGTACAAATAATTTAAGGGAGATGCTGATTTTTTGGCAGACTAGGTCACTTCATAGAATTTAACGACACTCAAAAAAGTGATTTTGAAAAATCGGAACAAAATAAATTTATGTTTCTAAGGTGAACGTAATAAAATCATATACGATCTGCATGAAGTTCACCAACTTAGTACCTCTTAAATTTATTCTTGTTGATATGACATGATACAATCTACTAGAACTACAATGTTTATTTTACTGCTTTGTTCATTAAATCATTAGATTCAACACTTGCTGCACCAAACATCTCTTGTCCGTAAACAGCATGGGTGCTTTTTGCTGTTATATTTTAATCTTCTTTATAGATTTTTAATCACCATCTAATAATGGCTCCAGAGTACTTATAGCCCTCCTTCTAGATTGGTTAGATACTGCTAACACCACCCCTTTCATGCGAACAAGCAGGGGAAATCCTAGGTTCAAATTCAAAGTGTTTATTGTCATGTGTACAAAGAAAAGCATTTCTCTGTGCAATGAAATTCTTTCTCTGCTGTCCACACACAGATGCCGGTTAATATGTACAAATAGAACTAAAACAGATAAACTACAGATAGTATAAATGCTCCTGATGCATCTATCAATGCATCTAACAATGCATCAGGAGCAACTTGGGGTTGAGCATCTTACCCATGGGTAGTTTTGGTATTCAGACTGGAGAAGCCAGGGATTAAACCAGTAGACAACTTGCTCTACCTCTTGAGCCATAGCCACCCCTATCACAACTCCAAATTTTAAAAGACTTGTTGAGGTATTGAATTAGCTTGTCTTGAGTCAGCAAAAATATCAGGCAGTCATTTTTGATTACATTTACATTATTGTAAAGCTTGAATGAATAACGCTTTTAGGTCTTTTACATTAATGTAAAAGCAAATGTGTGCTTTTAAAACTGTATGCAATGGACATAAGTGAAAAGTCATTATCTATCTTCTTGTTTTTCTTTTTGGTCACAGGATGTTGATAAAAGCACCGCCACTGCCATGGCAGAGACAGTCTTTGCAATCTGTGTCATTCGATCAGAAGGTGTGGAGCCTGGCAATGACCCTCAGGATGAGTTGGGCACTGTAGCTTTTGCAGTGGCAATGTTGCTTGGTCTTATCTATTCACTAAACCTGAGCTACCATCCGGAACTCAGGTTTTGCAGAAGATTCTTATGGAATTGGATGTACACAAACTATCCAACAAAGTACAGGTTCTCAAAACACTACTTTTGTCATGGTCATGGTCATGGGTCGCTGATCCTGCAGCGTTTTGAGTTTATTGTTATTATTTTCTAGTTTATTCTGATTTTGTATTCTATTAAATACTCTGCGAACTTCCTGTTTTACTTTGTGATCATGTGTGACTTCTGTGTATTCAGCTTGTCTCCCTGTCATTAGGTTCAGCTGTGTGTCATTTCCTTGGGTCCTCCTTTTCCAAAGAACACACGATTGCTACCGCAGCCGTGACAACTTTCCCGTTGAGAAATGTTGCCACTACAACAGCTACACCATGTATCTGGACCATGAACCTGAAATAACTGCAGCAAGATGATACCATGCATTTTTAAATACATTTTCAGAAAAACAAAATTGGTGCTCTTTGTTTTTTGAATGTGCATCTGTTTGACCTTCAAAGCAGTTGTATTATTAATAATCAGAAAATCACCTGATTCAGCCATTCATTGTGGCTAACAAATGATTTTAACAGGTTAAGTAACCCCTATGTCCACTACTGTTTTTCTGTGATGTAACTTGCACTTGCATTTTATGTATGCTTCACACCTTATGTGAAATTTGTTATAAATCCAATAAATTGGAGAAAAAAAGATCTGTATCACACATTTTTATTTAAGTTTTAAATGTAGTAATAGTGTATCCATGCTAACCAGACTCTAGAGTTTGTTAAGCATTCCAAAAAAAATACTCTTTAAATGAACTTAAAATAATCATGGAAAGAACTTCCACATTATTAAATGGCTTTCTATTAGCATTAAACACTTGTGTTGGACTAACGTAATTTGTATGAGTTGGTTCAACTCAATTAACTTAGGTTGGAACCAAATTTAGCAAATTAGTTGGAGAGAACAACAAAACCCTTTAAGGTGGATCAGCACTATTAAATTATATTGGATTCAAATGCAGTAAATAAGTTGATTCATCAATTATTAATCCAGTTGGTCCAACTTGAGTACATTAACTTGGAATAACAGAATTGCATAATGCTAAAATAAAGCAATTTAATCACATGGAAATTCTTTCCATGATTTTTTTATGTTCATTTAAATAGTTATTTTTTTTTTTGAGCCTATGTGGAATATTACAGCAACACAATATTGCTGGGAACAACTGGTCATTTAGTTGCTTCTTTGCCTTTTGGTCACAGATTTTCATCAGTCTGTCACCTCAGGTTGCCCCTTGACAGGAGAAGAACCCAAGTGTATAATGTTTTGTTGCCTTCATCATGCTACACTTCTCTTCTTCTACTCCTGCTGTCCCAGTCAAATATTTACCTGACCAGTTTTTCCAAGTTCACAAACTCTTATAACTCTGTTGCAGTCAAGCCTACTACATGAATTTTGCAGTATTCATGTAAGTTATTTAAACATGGGGGCTCAGCAGTTATGATGGATGTGCTGTTCTGCAGCTAATGTCTAATGCTAAATTCATAGTACAGTGTTTGTGTCTGTTCGCATATGTATTTGACTCTGCAGAGACTACAGAAAAGCACACTGAAAGATGATTGGTCGGACAGGGCAGGGAGCGACAGCAGCTTTCACTACAAATGGGAGAAACATGGAAAAATATCAAAGATCAAAAGTTCAGCATGAGGAGCTCAGATGGTGGCTGCTGTGGACACTTTTTAAAAATTTGTTTAACACTCAGCTTCACTTTAGCTTGCTGCGTGTTATTATTTCAGTTTACAATCATCAACAGCACAAGCAAGAGTAGCCCATAGATCAGTTGTTTGTGACACTCCCCCTGGTGACAGTAAATGGCTACAACATATAAATGATGGTGTCCATACTTGTCAGTAGGCTGTGTGTACACTGGATCAGGATAATCATTGCACTAACATAATGTTTAAAAATAAAATATCAATAATGCATCAATAATGCAAAGATTATATATTAATTGTTTCTTTGGTTATGTACAGTTAGTCGTTTTTGTTTCGCACTAGAAGAGACCTATGACCTAATTTTTAGAGCAATTCTCTCACACATTTGTTGATTATTTTTCTTTTTTGTATTGTAAATCCCATACTTTCCTGATTTTGCTGGTCAGTGGGAGACAGGTAACATTATGAGCAAAGTGATGTTCTAAAAGCTAAACTCTTTTAAACTTATACAGTGTGAGTGCAGTGATTGCTGCGTGCTGAGGGCAATTTTGCATTGCAGGAAAAATAAAATAAAAGTTCCAAGCTTACCAGAAGATACTGAAACTCCTAGAAAATGTAGAGTATTTTTTCACAAATAAAGTTCACAAAGTAATTGTGGTTGAAAAAACCGTGCTGTAAATACAGGGCCAGTGTTACTGATACCAATGCCTACACTGATACCTTTAACTTATAAAGGGAGCTTAGGGGAGAGCAGTGTGCCATGGTTTATGAGATGAATCACCATCAATTTGAATTTAATGACCACTAAATCACTGAGATTTTTATTTTCCACAATGATTAGTTAACACAACAAAACATACCTTTCAACGTTTCATGTATTTTGACACTCGATTTTTGAATATGGAAGTACTTCTTAGGTAAAATGCCTCCTTTCAAAAGTATTTTCTTACTCAAACATTGATAGTTGTTCATTAAACAGTAATTCTGTCTGTTTAATAGTTTAACCATTAAACAGACAGAATGGGCAGACATATAGTTTGGTACATTTAAACTATAAGTTAAGGCAGAAATAGCTGAGTTTGACGCTAACAGTGCAAGCAACAAGAATTCTCAGGCATGGAAACCTTTTCTTTATTTAAAGTTAGGAAAGTTTTCTGTGTCTTTTTGTCATGTTTTTTTCAGAAAAACACCTCCCTGCACAAAATTCATGAAACTCAGTGGATAAGTAAACATTAAATTTGGGTGCAACCCTAGATCACTGGATCAGTTTTGTTAAAAGTGCCATAGATGTGAATGCGAGTGAGAATGGTCGTCTGTCTCTCTGTCCAGGATGCACCTTGCCTCCCACACTATGAGAAGCTTCAGCTCCCCACGGTCCCTAAAACTGTTTTTATACATAAATGTTTGACGATAGCAGAAGAAACCAGAGCTCCCATAGAAAACCCACACAGGCATGAGGAGAGGATGTAAACACCACACTCAATTACTGTGACCAGTAATGCCAGCCACTGATTGATTTAACATAATAAAATAGGTTAAATTAATATTATAAAGCATTGTACATCTTGTTTATGTTTTTCACCCTTTTTTATGCCAAAGTGTCATGATTATTTTAATCTGTTTTCCTGATGAGGAAATGGAAGTGTATCTAGGTTATAATTAGCTAAAGCTAAGAGGTCTTGCTGCTCTGTTCTTCTTGATGTTACACAGTAATACATTATCATCACCAAAAGCATTTTCTTTTTTCAGGCATTTTTTTCAGAACTGACTCAGCAATTACTTAAGTAAAGCAACATCATTTTTGCAGTTATCTCTCCCTAATTAACTTAGGTTATTATGGTCCGGCGGCTCTACGCATTAATAAGCAAAGTATAAACTCTAAGATAAAAGAAGATTACCAATTTGAGTTTAATTTAAAATTCATCAGTAGCAATATATATATATATATATATATATATATATATATGAAAAAGCATCTGAAAGCAGTCATTCTTGTTGCTCTTTCAAACATCAACTTAATATGATTTAGATTTTTTTTATAGGTAATCTATATATATATTAGGAATGAAAGAGTCGCATCAGGGTCGCCATCCTCAAAAAAACAAAAAGCAAAAACAACAACAGGAGAACTCAGAGAGCACAACTGCTCCCGAAGGGCAAGGAGTATACTAAAACCTTGATGTGTTATGCTGATGTCTGCATTGTTAATACTGAAATGATCTAGCATAGTAATCTTTTTGTGTCATTGTGAATTCTTATAATGTTGTATTGAGAAAAGGTTTTAAAGAACTCAAGCAACAAAAGTGCAAATGTCTCCCAGTGAGTAACATTTGCTTTAAAGTATGGAGATAAGCCACTGGAAACCAATTTCTTTTATAATTTTTTATAATTCAGTCGACCCTGACCTTTGAGAAGAATTAGCTGAAATCTTTGGCTTCTATAAGCTGGAAAAACGTGACATTTTAAGATATATTCATGCAATGTGTGATTTTTGCAAAACATTATGACATCTTAGTGACATTGTACGGTAAAAACAGAGTATTGAAAATTGTGTTGTCATTTCATATACTATATTACTCTTGAAAATGTTTTTTTAAAGTCAGCTTTGACCTTGGGTGCTAACAACGAAAGTCAAGGACAAATGGTTAGCCAACTTAGGTACTCATGTCCTCCACTGCCTAGAATGAGTTTCACATTTATGTGACCTTGACCATGAACCAATTTTTTTCAAAATGAAGTCACCTCGAGCTGTTATTGGTATCTACCAACACACAAAGTTTGAAAATGATATCTTGAAAACTGCGAACGCTAGACTGCCAACAGACAAACAGGCAGACAGGCGGAACGATTACCAAATCGTGTGGGGTTGATCTCCCTTCACTGATTGTTTTTTTATGTTATTGTACAAATAGATATTAAAAAGCTATTGATGCAGTGAAAAGGACATTGCATGAAGTCATCGTATATACTGATGTCCAAGAAGTAAGCCAAAGCTTGCAAGGTTAAACTTGAAGATACAAAAAACCTCAGTAGTGTCACAAATTCTAAGTAGTAAAATGTTCAAAACAAAACAAAACAAAAAAAACCTTAATGGATATTTGCAGATCAGACATGAAAAGTAAACATATGTGTTATGACAGGTGAACTTTGGTAGCATACACTTACATACAAAAAAGTTTCTACCCAAAATGCTGACTTTAACTAATCTTATTACCTGTAACTTTTCCTTATAATTTGTTACATGTAAGATGTTACATTCAATGGAATCTGGTAAAGACGAAATTTTGTTTATTGATACACATTCAGTTTATGCCAAGCACATTTTCCTTAAAGATTAAGTATTTGAATAAAACAACTTTTGATTTTTACTCAAAATCATTGCATCATGTTTGTTTTGGGTGAAGAATCATTCTTTTGAGTGTAGTTTCTAACAAACTTCCTATTTTCAACCAGACTATAGTTTGCCAGAATAAATGACAAGACAATAAACAGTTTGATTTGATTATATACACAATGTCTGGATGGCTGATGCAAAGCAGCTGAGTGTATGTGTAATGAAGTACCTCTCATAAAGCTGGAGGAGGGGTAGCAAAGTGTTAGGAAAGATCTTTGTTGGTATACTACATGGATAAGTGGAGATTGCCAAAAAGGTTCATTATTTCCAGTTTTATTAAATGAGGAAAAACAAAATGAGCAACAGATATTAGGAAGATCTTTTTTTCTGCTAGCGAAGCACTGAGCCCGTCTATATTTAGTCAGAAATACAATCAGTGCAATTACTACAATAATAGCAAGTGGAGTGAGACTGCAGTGAACACTTTCTTTTATAATTAACATTGCCAGTACAGAATAATTGACTTTGCACATAATCAAACCTCCATCAGCTAAAAGCATTGTAAGCTGATGGAGTTCTTTTCTCAGTTACATTAAACAACATTTCCAAACATGTCTTTTCTTACTCGAGGCACGTGTGATAAGGCTCTGTATTTTTATGAACATGTATTCTTTTGTTTTAAAAAAAAAATGTCAGTTTATAGTTGCAGTGTCGCTAAATTTCTCCTACATGTAGAGCTGGGTGAATCACATCATTTATTTCCTATAGCTTTCTAATTTTTAATAACAAAACTGTCAACTGGAAGTGTTGGCAAAATGTGGAACAAACTAAGTGTTTCAAAGGGAATAGGTGTGCGTGTGTCTGTGTGCCAGAAATGTTCCTGTCAGTCCTTTGCGAGCCACATCCCTTCATCTATTGTCAAAAAAATTGCTGTGTTGAGGGAACACAGGTCAGCAAAGAAAAGCCATTTAAGTTAGTAGATTACTGGAAATCTAACCTGCCTATTTCAAAGATAGAGATTACATCAAATCTCTTTAAATAATATGTATTATTATACAAAGTCCTAGGGAAATAGAGTTTGATATTTTTTTCTTCTTTTCCTTGGATATTTTTCAAACCCAGGAACTTGCACTAATTCCAGAAGAACTTATAATTAGATGAAGAGGGGGAAAAGCAATTTATCTCAGTATGGCTGCTTATATGAAAAAGCAGTCTGGCTTCATTGTGCCATCTGAGGTCATTTAGTTTCAGAGTGGCCCTCTAGCCCCTGGGACTATCTACCTGAATCATCCATTAATCTTCCACTCTAACAGAGGTCTCTGCCACTTGCTGCTTTATGCAAGGCCCTTTTGTCCGAATAATATAAAAGCATGTCATTCTACTGGGGAAAAAAGCACTTACTGCTTACCCTGTGATTGCTGTATTATCCGTGCATTCAGTGTCACTTAGGTTGTAATTTGTTTTCGTTACTGAAAGACTTAAGTAATGGTCACTTAAAATAAGAAGTGTAACGTTTACAAAGGTTTGAATTCAATAGAACAGGGCTTATAGCATATTCATTGCCTCACAACGGAACTTCACTGTGGAGAGAAGTTGATCTGAGGCACAATTATTCAGGAAGTCCCGTCAGTGTCATTTATGTGCACATTGGTAGTCAAGACCACTCACACTGCCAGAAGCTACACTGGGAGAAAAAAAGATGTGTCAACACTGAATGGGTGGTACCCCTCAGAATATCAAAAAAGCATTCCTGTCAGCCTGGCTCTGTACAGTGGCTGCTGCATTCAATTCTATTCAGATGGTTCAGATATGAATGCCTTGCTTTGAAAATACTCTGGACAGAGACTTATTTTTTTTTAAGTCTCCCAAATTCTACTAAAATAAATCAATAAACTGCCACCTTTAGCACCTAGAGAGGGAAGAAGAGTTATTGCAGGTCACTATAGTGTGTTTCTGAGTAATTCATCTTTATCCTGTGCTGAAATACTTCTATCCTGATATGGGAGGAGTCTCTCTTAAAATAATAGTGACTACAAATAGTACAGGTAACCACTGATTTTTTTCCCCTCACCCCTTAATGTTCAAAGCAGATGGCTCTCCCTCACTAAGCCTGGTTTTGTTGGAGGCTACTTCCTGTTAAAAGGGAGTTTTTCCTTCCCACTTTCACAACGTACTTACTCATAGGTGATCGAGTGATTGTTGTAGTTTCTCTGTATTACTGTGTTGTCTTTACCTTTCAATATGTAGCTCCTTTTCTAGCAATGATTGTTGTTGTGATTTGGCACTTTATAAATAAAACTGAATTGATTGAATGATTTAATGATAGCTGTAGTCATATTCTATGAGGTGGGGTGGCTGTAGTTCAAGAGGTATCTACCTGGATACCTCTTGGGGCCTCCCTGCTGCTGCGGAGTCGGGGCGGTCTGCTTCTCTCCACCCCAGGGAAGAGGGTAACACTACCTGGGTCTGGGTGCAGTTTCCCCCTCCAGGGGCAAGGGTACCTAGACCTCAAATCAAATCAAATCAAATCAAATCACTTTTATTGTCACATCACATGTGCAGGTACACTGGTACAGTACATGTGAGTGAAATTCTTGTGTGCGAGCTTCACAAGCAACAGAGTTGTGCAAAATACAATAATGTAAAACAAGCAAAATATAAAAATGGCTAATCTAAAAAGTAATAAATATATGTACAATATGTAAAGGTATATACATTACTGAATGGACCTGGGGGTATAGAGTACGCTTGGGGAGTGTGATTGTGTGTACAGTGTCTATTTATGTTTGTCTCCACGTTGGGTGAGTGCTGAGTAATTGCATATGAGAGCATGAGGGTGGGAATGGATGTTTGTATCTGTGTGTGCCTGTTTGTCTGTGTCTATATGTCACGTCGGGTATCAGACGCCACCTCTCTAGGGACATTTCAGGCCCTCCAAGGTATGGAGGCCTATCTCCCCCCACCACTCCCCCTGCCAGTGGCAGACGCCCTCAGACATCAGTGCATTGGTGGTTCTTTGTGTCCGGGGATGGGCGTCCAGGTACACACCAGCTCACTCCTGGTGGCTGCTTGTCGGGGTCTGGAGCCTGGGGCTCGCTCGGGTCCCTTCGGGGGTGGGGTGCCCTCGGCCTCTCGACCTGGGGCCCGGTCACTCTGGCACAGCTGGCTGCCGGTGGAGCTCACGGGCACGTCACTGCAACCCCCCCTGGCTCCTGCTCCGCGGCTGCTGAGTGACCCCTCATCTGGGGCTCTCCTCAGCTCTTTCCGGGAGAGTGGCACGGTTGCCCCTCCGTTGGTCTTGCTTGGTCTCTTGTGCTCTGAGGGCCTATGGATGACTGGAGCCTGGATCTCCTCCATTCCCCCACACCCTCTAGCAGATCATTACATGAAGGAACCTTTTAAATACAAGCGCGCTCATGCTCACAGGTGTACACACGGGTGCTCACACACACAAACTACACCCTTTTTGGCTCCTACCTCAAAGCACACTGTGCGCTGTCAATCCTACGTGCTGCACAATAATATTCAATATTTAGTATTTACTGTTATATTCACATAGATCATCGCGATGATGTTGTTTATTATATTGCTCTTTTTTTGCTTGTTTTCTCTTTTTTCTTTCTCAACAGGTGATCCAGGTGATTGACATATGTATTTTTTGTCTGTTTGTTTTGTTGGTTTTTGTTTTTTGCCCTTTATCATCGTTCCTCTTCCCCGCTGTTTTTCTTTCCCTCTTTCTTTCTCCCTTTTCTTTCCCCCAGTCATGTCTGTCCTGTGTGTAGCAAGTGAAAATAAAATAAAATAAACAATAAAAGCAAAGGTGAATCAAATAGACCAATACGGCAAGGCTGGGATGGTTCATTTGGTTAAGTAAATCCGTTGGGCATCTTTCTTTGCCTTTAGACAATAATTCTGATGGCAAAAGAACCAAACGGGACAGGTGGAAAAAAAAAAAAAAAAAAAAAAGAGGTATCTATCCATCAGAAGGTTGGTAGATCCCTGGCTGCTCCAGTCTGCATGCCAAATACTCTCCGATGGATCCATCGGAGTAGGAATTTGTGTAATTGGTAGATATAAAGTGAATGAAGCATGTTGTATAAAGTGCTTTGAGTGCTCCAGGAGAGTACAAAAGCGTTATATAAGAATCAGTCCATTTACCATTTACGATGCAATCGCACTATTAGAACGCTACAGCGCTCTCTTTCCCCTAAATTGGATAACTGAGCTTTTCTGTTTTCACCAGATACCAGCTGAAAACCATCAGGAGATTTTTCACCAACACTTTAGACACCACTCTACACCACCATCATTCAGCAGAGTTAAGAAATATGGAAAATCAATGCCGAGGCACGTTGAAGCCTTTCTGGCAGTTGCCCAATACCTTACTAAGATATTTTCAGCCAATTTCCTAGACAGGGATTAAGTTCAGTCTCCAACTTAAAGAACAGTTCAATGAAGATCTGCATTTGAAAAGTTTTTAGTCTTTGACCATGTCCACATGTGGGAAACACTACAGGCCTGTGTTTTTACTGTTTTTTGAGGCCATTATAATTGTTCTGTTAATTACATCCTTTTCATTATATCCTGTTTTAATTTTGAAGATTCTCTCTTGTAGCCTGCCCACTGTTTGCTTCCTGCTTTTGTTGCTTTCCCTCCTTTCTGAGTGTCTGCCTTTAGCTTTTCACCGACAGCCATGTTGGATTATCTTCACCTGTTTCCTTCCCACCTGTCACCCCTGTGTATATATGTACATGCATTCCTGTCCTCAGCTTTGCCAGTTTGCACTTTGATGTTGAATTACTGTTTAGATTTGCTTTTTTGAACTTTTTATTTTTGCAATGTCCAGCACAAGCTAATTTTTGTTATGTACTTATTTGTTTGCCTCCGTATCCTACACTTGACTCTGCTCTTAACTAAACTAATGCATGGTAGGTCTTTTTTGTGCCTACTCACAGCTGATAAATCTTGGATTCCTCACTCTTTCCATTGTTTATGTCAATGAGATGCTGCATGGATGATGAGATGGCATGAGCAAAGCTGCTGCCCAGTTTAGCTGGAAAGGCTGGTCTGGCAGGTGTGGGTCATTGTCAGAACAGAGAGAGATTGACTTGCCAGGATTTTACACAAAACTGTTTGGCACACCAGGAGGATCTGCAGCACAGTAAATGAGGCTTGGTTAACATAAGGACAAGCAAACGTGAGGAGCTTGCTGAGCTGCCACGACTGGTGACAGAACAATCCAGCAGAGAGGCAGGAAGAGCCAGGATAGATGCGCTGCTGCAGGTGTTTAGTTGACGCAGATCAGGTGTGCCAGCTGAGGATCCAGCTGGAGATGGAGGACAGACACGCCCAGGAATCCTCACAGACAAATCCGCACAGAGACAAGAGACAAAGAGACAAAGGGAGTGGAGAAAACAGGAAAAGCAACAGGCAGGTCATCACTAGAAGCTTGAGGATCTGCATTGATTTTAACTCTTCCTCCTTCACATTTCAGCAGTCAGTACTACAGATCACATGATGGTATAACACTCTGTAAAGAAAACTCAGCAAGAGTCATTCTTTTGGTCTCTGTGTTGTAAAAAACAAATTCTGAAATCTCAGACTTGAACTGTGGTTGGAAAACAAAACTTTTACGATTAGAAAACAATTTATTTGTACTCTGAATAAACAGTCTGCGCTGATGTCTTGTATGAGCCGAGGTAAGTAAATCCAAAAAGGTTGATTCTGTTCATCTGGACATAGCGTTTTCAGCATGCCCAGATGAACAGAATCAACCTGTTTGCGCATGCATCAAGACGTTTCATAGTTCAATTTACTGGGTCGGCTCATACAAGACATCAGAATCAACCTTTTGGGAACTATGAAAAATTAATACAGAGCTCTTGAATTGACACCCATCCTCTTCCTGATCAAACTTGTAATTATTTAACATCATTAGTGACAATATTTGAAGGTTATAAAGCCAGACTCCCCCAACACTGCTGTCTATAAGGTTTACTATCTGTATGCGATATGGTCCTTTCCACACCTCAGCGGCCTGTGCAGGGTGTGAAGTCTCTAAATTGCATGGTCCATATGGCCCTTAATGCTCCTCAGCAGATCTGCTGAGCGCTATTTTAGTATACGGCACCCCGCTGCCTCTAAGTAGCTAATTTGGGTGTATGGAAATGAAATGTCCACACTCTGTATTTACTGTAAGACACTCCTCCGTTTGTACCGTAATAATAACTGCGACCAGAGAAACACATTCAAGGGTCAATCAGCTTTAATAGCTCTGCTCTCAACAGCTAATAATCAAAGCTCCATTTCTGTAGATTGCATGCTATGAAGTTATAAAAGTATTTCAAATTTTGAAAGAAAGAATATCAAGCTGGAATTAAATGTTTCAAATGGCATTAAATTCAGTGGGATGGGGGTGGGGTGGGGGGTGTTTAATGAGTTGGTTCAGTGGGCCATGGTGCCAGAGATGACACATATCACACACTGAACACGCTGCCATCTTCCACACTGGTGTTAGCTAGCTATAATGTGTGAAGATGAGTCCTTGCATTCCAGAATTCATGATTTGCAGCAGCTGATTAACTGTGCAAATTTAGGAAGCAAGTTAATGCATCAGAACAGCATTATCCAGTTAATGGTTTATTAATGCACTGTGCTTTGGCTGTTGAAGTATTTAACATTTAAAAGGTTTTCAGTCCTCGTAGTATTTCAAACAGCAACTTCAATTCCTTGTTTCCTCTGTTTCCATTATACGTGTTGTTGAACAGACAATGCACAAGATCGGCTTTAAATGTTAATGTGGAGGATATAACTCTGATGTGAATGCTAACGCTGCAGGAATCTATGGAACAGATGGCTTCCAGAGTCTTAAAAAGTTTAGATGATATCTGGCAGAGGCAACTTCAGATGATTTCTGCAGGAGTTTGTGTGTCTGTAAAGACACCAGAGATGTACAAGTCTTATCGTGAGAGGCAGTAAAAAGGGTATTTACCTAAATGTTCAATCTCATTTCATACCCCATACGAGCTGAAACTGTAATTATGCCAGATGAAAGCACATCCTTTTTTTTCTATTTTCAAACTAATTTGTGCAGATTATAGTTTCATTATGACCACAGGCTTTAATGACATTTACAGGACGTAGCAAGCTACAAAGCAAAAAGTGAGCTGTCGTGTTGTTTCAAGAGAAAATCAAAAGCTTTCAACTTATTCACTGCCTTAAAACAGACACATCCTTCAGAGGATCCATACAATAGTGCCGCATTTTCCTGAGAGTATCTGGCAAACTAAGTAAATGCATACCAGCCAGGAGGCAGCAATCTAAATAACAGTTCAGGGATCAAGCAATAAAGCCAATGTCTCTGTCTAGCCTTTGCACTGTAGAAAAAACAGAGCTTAATCTTTCTCAAGTGAAGTTTACCTCTAACATAATATGGTACAGTGAGTAGAGAGGTAAGCCTTTGCTTATGAAGAAAAGGAGAGAAGCAGTTTTCATCACACCTAGTGATACACTTTTCTTCATGTCAAGTTTTTTTTTTCTTTGTGTGTCTCAGTGAAGATGTGCTGTTCTGTCTGTTCCTTTCAGTATCGCTACAAAGTAGACAAATTAGCACATTTTACTTGAAAACTAGTAAACAGGAGCTCTTTTTTTAAGAAGCTCTATTTTAAAATCATCTACATCACACATTCATAAGCAATGTGTCAGAGAAGAAGCACTGAGAACAACTTCTGTAGGACAACAGCAATTGAATGCAGTATTATGTTTAAATGAGCTTTTGCCCCGGTCTGAACACCAAGGCAAAAGCTCGGTGTTCAGACAGCTCTACACACTGGAACTCACTATTTGCTCTGTATTTCCTTTCTGTATGAAAATCATCAGATTCTCCACTTGCTTGGACTGTATTATTCATCACAGTGAAAAGTTAAAAAAGAATAAAATTAGTGCCCGGACACTGAAATAGAGTTTCTTCAAGTTACTGAAAAAACAAAAAGGAAACATTTCAGTGCTACTGAGTTTTTGGGAGTTGAATTTCAGTATGTGGGCAACATGAACAAGGTGAAATGGGAAAAATCACATCCAGAATTCTTCTACTACATATCATACATTTGAAAAAACAAACAAACAAACAAACAAACCCCAAACAAAACAAATCAACATTTTATGTCATGATAAAAATTGAAAAAAGCAAATAATGTTGAAATTATTTGACAGCTTTCTTGCTGTCAACAAATTCCATCAAAAACACTAAAACCGTCAGAGGGTTAGTCTGTCTTAGTTTAATTTGACTTTTACTGACCTTTAGCCCAACGCCCTCAATCAGGACACAGATATAAAATGATTATACTTATTATTTAGTTTGGTTTAGTTTCAATTGGTTTCCATATTGTGTTTTCTTGGTTCATTTTGGCTTTTATTCTTTTAAAATGGTTACATTTATGGAAATGTTACATTTGGAAACATGTAAAATTGTTAGTTTGATTTTTTTCAAAAGTCTACTTTATATATATTTTTTTTATTTAACTACAATGTTTTTTTTATATAATTTTTGTTTTTAGTTTAGTTTTAGTTAACTACAATAACCTTGGTTCAGATGAAGAATCCTAAAAACATCGGCCAGTCTCTGTCCTTCTCCACAGCATCAAAGTTCAGGGTCAATCTCCTTGGTGACCATGCGCCAAACTTTGTACCAAAAAATTCACGGCTGCCTGATGACACATCGTAATGGCTATAGGAAGAACATTCAACTGAAACAATAATATTTAGCTGAAGAATCATCTTAATTTCCATTTGTCCAAGATCATTAAGTGATTGTCACGCAGTACATTTTGAATACGGTGACAGAAATGTAGCAACTGTGGTTGTCAGCTCAAAACAGTGATCCTAGATCATACTGCAAGACATCTCCACTGATGGCCACTTTCAGCATAGTGACAGCACTTCTAGTGAGTATGAAGTCAAAATTATGAATGGCGCCAGACCTTGGGAAAAAGAAAAGCCATATAGTTTAATGGAAATATTTGCAGGTAGGATTAACATATTGTTAGTATTTGTTTGCACAATGAAAAAGAATAGTGTTTAGAAGAGTGTTTGTCACGTCTTTGAGTATACCTTTTCACTGCTATTAGAGGATGTTTGTCTGCAGTTTGTCTGACTTCTGTTACATTTTTGAGAGATCTGATCTCAATGACACAGCAGTAAGTTATCATTCCAATCACGTTGTTGTTGCCCTCTGCAAGAGACTCACTGTGTGTGTTTGTTTGTGTGTATGTTTCATTGTAGCAATGTGTTTACCGCTTTCTGAAGAAAGTTGAGAGCAAAAGTGGGTCATGCTTGGGATAAGTGTTGCTATATTTGTCAAAGAAATCAAACCACAAAAACTTGCAGGGACAATTGTCCATCACGTCCACTACTGACAGTTTCTGTGTGACCCCATAATTGCCTTCCAGCCACAGATTTTGTAAACAATGCAGAAGCCAGTGTTAGCAATTTGGTCCTTAACTTATTCTGCCCTCGCAGCAGGTTAGCATGGAGGGAAAAATAGTCATTCCCAACATTTCCTGCTCTGTTATTGAATGAAGACACATATTTTTAAGACTGTGGTGCTAAACAAGTACTCGCGTTCCATAAAAAAGGATAATTTTTGGAACAACTGCAGCTCATTTGCTGTCATATTGAATAGAATATACAACTTAGCAGTTTAGAAGCTAAATTTGTCCTTCTTTTTTAAAGACCTGTGAGAAACAAATCACATTCTTGGAGAAGTGACAGTCTACGAGTCTTTCACTGTGGCCTACAAAAATAACGTTAAAGCATTGATTCCCCTGAGTGCCATTAAGGTGTCCCTCTGGAGTTGACATGGGTTTAAAATACCTCTGATATCGCTAACTCATAACCTTCTCACTGTTTCCAACCTGTCTGCCGTTAACAAGGCCTGTTAAAGTCACACAAGAGCCAAAACTCTACCACCTGAAAAGGTACAAATACTGTAGAAACCAGGCCATGAACTGTCAATCCCTTTCCTTCCACAGGGCAGAAAATAAGACCAGAACTGTGATAAAGCAGAGGTCAGGTCTACACTAATCTGGATCACCCTGAAACCTTTACCATGTTTTCTCCCTCATCAATAACTGAGTCTTTTAAGATAGATAGAAGGCCACAGTAGAAGTTAACACTGTGATTAGTTTATGCTAGCATGTTACACTTTGGTGGTATTTTGACCAGTTTCTTAACTCCCAGCTTTGGCTCATATGCAAAATGAATGAGCTCGAGGTGCAAGTCTTTGAGCAGGTCAGTGTCTGCATGCAACTCTAAATATGGGAGAGTTTCCCAGAAGGCCCAGACTTGTGGAGGGAGATTGATGCAACAACTGGAAAGCAAGATATTTTCTGCAAAACTTGTCTGTTTGACTACTTCACCTCTGTAACCTCTGCTGTTGTAGTTGAAAAGAAATATATATATATGTTTTCCTTTCAGCAGCAACATCAATTATTTAAGTGTATAATGCACATCTCACATATAAAAGTATCAACAATAAAAACTTATGGCACTGTTTACATTATAGTTTGTGCAATAACCAGTGCAAGCATAACAATGGCCCACCAAAGGTAAACTATGCAAGCATATATATGTAGTAAAGAGACACTTAAAAGTATTCTTTTTTTGCATGTGGTCCATTTGTAGTACAGGTAATTTGGGCTGACTGATATACAAGGTAGTCAATGTAGAGAGCAAAAGAAAAACATCTTGGTGAAATATCATTTCAAAAGCACTGGCTGTTGTCTACAACAACTTAGCTTTTTGTTAGCTAATCAGCTCATGGTGTGACTCTAAATGAATGGAACAGGAAGTCTTGGCCTTGATTAGAGTTATCCATTGTCTTCTGGCTACATATAACACACTGAAACTTCGGGTGTTGCCCAAGTCATTAGAGCAAAGAAAGACGGGTTTCTAATCGGACCAAGGATATCTGAAATCGTGTTTGAGTTGATGTGCTCTTTTTTGTGTTAACGCTAGCACAACAAGAGAAAATAGGAAAGGACAAAAAGAAATACTAAGCCCCTCTCTCATTTTAGCTAATTCTAAGTCACCTCCGGCCTTCTCTAGTTCTTGTAGTGAAGTTTTGCCACTGGTGTATATATTTGTTTCCTCTGCCAAATTACAGCACAAGTACAAAACACAAGTATTTTTAAATAGCCAAGGTTGCCCCTGACTGATTGAGTCCTAGATGAAGGCTGTCAAGCATGGGAAAGAAATCAGGGTGCCAAGCCCGGCATGCAGAGCAGTGGCACTCATGAAGGCACATCCGCCAGTCTGCTATAGAGCTACAAATTTGGGCATTGCATAGGGAGTACTTTAACGCTGTGATTAATGGGTAATGATGGGCTTTCAGCAGGCACAGCGGGACACTGCTGCATGGCTTTATTCCCTGGGCTGTAATATTCAGGCAGTCGTTCAACAAACGCGGCTCATCAGGAGCTTAGTTCTTCATTACACAATGTACACTATATTTCTTTTCATGTCTGCCAGGGTTATCACATACAAGAAGATTTAATCTGCTGAAAAAGACAGTCAAAACATGAGACATAAAAGCTGTCTGTGGATTTAACAGCACAAACTGACTAACTAGAATGAAACTTGGATTTAGCTTCTGGTGTCAGGAGCTGCAAATGAGGACTCCTTGTGCTTGTGTCATTTTCTTGAACAGATGTTTATATCACCTGCTGTGTGCCAGCAGAATAATTTTAGGGTTTTCAGTCATGATCGTTCATTTTTCATTCAGAAATACAAAAACAAATCTAATACAAAACAACAATCCCCAGCCACAAGTCCCCCCCCCCCCCCCCCCCCCCCCAAAAAAAAAACCATTAAAAAAAAAGCTGCTTTCCACTTTCAACCCATAGCTCTACATGTTTAATTTAGCATGGTTTTACACTGGATGCCCTTCCTGACACATCCCCAAAGGGGACTTGCATCTCCAGCTGGAAACAAACCAGCAACCTTTCGCTTGCCAAGCAAATGTGTTTTCCACTAGACCACAAGTTGTCACACCAGAAAGTAGCTAAAAAAGAATAAAGTTAATGCTTTGGAACACCTGCGTTACCACCCATGATGTGGAACGGCCGGACTCTAGCAGTTCATTTGAGAATACCCACCAATGTTGGAGAGTTGTGAGTTGCCTTCTGAGACCTGGAATTGTTTAAAATCTCTCTAAGCTGATATGCAATGACATTTATTGGACATGGTTGCAGATTTTACTTAACTAAATATTATATTGCAGGCTATACAGAAGGGTACAAACTGCTGGTTACACTAAAAAAAATAACTTTTCCTGCAAATATCTAAAAGGATCTGCATCGTTTTTGAAACAAAAAAGAGATAAAACTTTGGACAGATGAAAACAAGATGAACTTGAACCAGAATGATGGAAAAAGAAAGGTGTGGAAAAGGAAAGGAACAGCTTGAGCTGACGCATATCACATTATCTGTCAAACATGGTGAAGACGATGTGATGACATGAACATGTTCAGTAGAAAGTGGCAGTAAACACTACTGGAACTGGGTTGCAAGTGTTTATTGATGATGTGACTTTGGATAGAAGCAGGAGGATGAATTGTTAAGTGTAGAGGGCTCTACTCTCTCCTCAGATTCAGCCAAATGCTTCAAAACTGGATAGCACTTCACAGTGCAAAAGGATAATGACCCAGAGCATTCTGCAAAATATATACTTTTCAGTTATTAAAGGCAAAGACCTGAATACAGACAGCAATGGAAGGGCTGCAGTAAAGGCCTAGCAGAGCACTGTATGTCAAGGTAACACAGATGATATACATGTTCTATGATTTAGAAAGTTTGCTCGAATGATTTTCATCCAAGCATTAAAATACAATCATTAGATGTAAACTTGCATTAGTTTGTCCAGTTAACTTGAGCCCCTGAAAATGGGGGTGCTGTGTATAAAAATAGCTGTTATTACATTTATTATAATCATTATTATTTTTGTATATCACCGTGAATTGAAGCTGAAAGTTTGCATTTGAATTGCATCTTGATTCTCTGATTGAAAACTCCCCTGTGGTACACAGATGTAAAATTACAAAAATTATGTCATTGTCCAATAACTAATGGACGTTACTTTATATATGAGAAGAAGCTAATAGTTCTGTAATATATCTCAGAGCATTTAATGTGCTGCAAATGTGTGAAAAAGGGAGAGAGTGAATAGTCTTCACAGATGTTACAGGATCATCTGCCTGTTGCTACTGTAAACACTCTGAGAACACTGCACATTCTGAGTAATTCCTCCACTTATATTTGAAAGAACTACACCATGATTTCATCGTGTTTCTAACACTGTCACATTGACTGAAGCACTCTTCTAGCTCCAGGGGTTTTTTTTGCCTGAAAACTTTTTTTTTTTTTTTACCATTTTCCCACAATCTCACTGTCACCCTTTAGGTTCATTTGTCTACCCACCTGCTTGCAAACCTCTTTTTGATGCCCCGTAGATTTAAACTTAAACAAGCATATTATTTTCATCTGAAAGCTCTTTTGGTTGAGAAAATGAAATAGTCATTTAGTTATTTACCATTAAAAAACTAATCTAAGCATTCCTAAAAGCAGATCAAGTAGTATTTGCATTTTAAATAAATTAAAGAAGAAAGTCTGAGGCAAAGACACATACTAAGCAAGAGATTGTGTTTGACTTTTTTTGTTGCATCTTTCTCCCCTCACCCCCAGTCAGTCATGGGAGATGGCCGCCCTGAGCCTGGTTCTGCCAGAGGTTTCTTCCTGTTAAAAGGGACTTTTTCCTTCCCACTGTCACCAATGTTTGCTCATAGAGGGTGTCTGATTGTTGGGATTTTCCCTGTGTGACGATCTTTACCTTACAATATGGAGTGTCTTGAGGTGACTTTTGGTGTGATTTGGCGCTATATAAATCAAACTGAATTGAGTCTAAGATTATCTGGCACTATTTTTTTTTTTTAAATTTGCTACTCAGTTGCAATTAGGAAACAATCGTGATTTGAGTTAAAAGTGATCATTTTGCAACATTAAACATAACTTAGTATGCTCATTTGAGTAATTCTGCCCAATTTCATGACACAGGTGCATGTTTACGGCGACCACTGTGTACATCGGTGTACCCTCGCCCTTATGTTGCTTGTCTGTGTTTCATGGCATATAGTGTGATGATATCTGTGCTTCTTTATGTGCCATGGAGTTTTTTGTGTTTTCTCCTCATGATGACTCACTTGTTGGAAGTCATCATGGGCAGAAACCCTTTTTTTCTCCTGACTTTGCCCTTATATGTTACATATTTCACTGTCTATCCCTTTGTTTTTGCTGCCTAGCCTGACCTGTCTCCCCAATGTAAGTTTGTATATTGTATGTATTGCCTGTATGGTCGACTAGGTCTGTCATTTCAGCTGCAGGCAACTGCAACTGACAAATAAAGCTTATCCTTATCCTTATTTCACATGAGAGTTTAATTGTTAAAATAGAACTATATGTCATAACCCATAGACTTCTAGATTTAGATAAACAGACTGCCAGTGTAACTATCAAGCTACAGTAGATACAAAGAGTAACTGAGTACAGGGAGAATCAACTGACCTGACTTTGTCCGCAGGTAATACAATCTGCCTACTAGCACCTCTGAGCTCACTATGTGGTTGACTATTGGCAATCGACAGAGGCATTTCACGTGAAAAAGAAATGTAAGTGAATTAACAAAAATCTGTATTAATCTCACACAGACACATTCTTTTTCTAAATTTTCCTCGGCTGCCTGTGGGTGGGAATAGGAACCCCTACATAAATTTGCTGTGCTTCAGTAGATAATTCCATACATGATCCTGATATTTATAAAGAAACAACAGACGGATAAATAAATGAAGTGGACAACACTGTGCATTTTAATTGGCTTTCTTTTCCCTCCACTTAATATTCTGAGAGGCAGGAATTTTGTAGCCTGTAAACACCACCGCCTGTCTAAAAACAATTTAAATTCTCTTTCCCTCCCTTTTCTGCTGGCTGCTCTGCAACCTGTAATTTCAAATTACATGTTGTTTTACCCTTCAATTTTTTCGGGTTCTGGATCAGTGGATAGGCAGTGTTGTTTACAGTCTAATTTGAATAGGTGGAGGAGTGACCTGCATCCCAAAGCACCGTCCCCGGTGTGGAAAAGGCAAGCACTGTTGGAGCAGGCGATGCATGCTGCTGCAGTCTCTGAGCAGATACCTCTGTTCTTGCCCTCCCTAGTTTGAGTTGACGCAGGTAACCCAGACAACCTGACAATGTAGACAAAGTGAAGGCAGGCAGGGGAATGGTATGATTAATGGACCTCAATAAGGACAGGCCCCAGAGGAAAGAGCACTGGAGCAGCAGGGATTTTCTGAGTTGGGAGAGTTGTGACGCAAATTCTTGTTATACAAACTTCTCATTTAGAGAAGACTCCCTGAGCTACGGTATGTTCATGTGGCTAATATAATGGGCTCCACTTTGTGAACTGCTGTGTCAAATTGCCCCTTGAGGCTGGAAAAAAAAACATCTTTTCTCTGTTGTGACAAATAACAGCAGCCTTCTACAGACATTCCCCATGTCCTCCACTCACCAAGTTCCCTTTGAAAACCCTTTTCTCACCTCCAAAAAACTGGAAGTTTCTGTTGTCTGAGCGGAGGGGAACTTCGCAGTTCGATTGATGAGAATATCCTCGAATTTCACATCGGCAGCTCAGTTTAATAGGAGTCGCACATGAACGCGGATGTGGATCACTTTTAATGCCGTCCACCAACTGACTGGATACGTTTAAAGCCCATTAACTCTCCCGGTGTTGTAATTAGAGAACCCCTGCTCACGGATTGTGGACCATTCCTCCGTTCCTCCACATCCAGGCGAGGTGAGAGCGGCGCAGAGCACCAGACGGACCGGAGCGGGTTAGTGTGGGTACACGGAGGCGCGTCACACTCACGGACTCTGTACATCGCAACTCCAACACAAATGGATATTTACGTGGCTCTGTTATCCCTTTTCTTTTTTACCACACCAGGTAAGCACAAAGCCCGTGTTCACTCTTGTAGCATCTTATTGTAGCAGAAGCTTTTTTTTTCTTTATATATATATATATTTTAATTTCTTTTTCTTTACGCTTCCCAGTTTGCACATTGAGCGCAAGGATTCCAGAATTGTGGCAGTGCCTTTAATTTTTCAGTGTTATTTCATTTATTTTTATTTTCAATCATCTACAGTTTGCAGAGTTAGAAGACAGGTGATGGTCGTGGACACATACAGCGCTTTCCCCCCTTTCTTTTAGTGGGCAGCCTTACCAGCATCTTTCGTGAAAAATAAAAACTGCGTGACTTTTTCCACAACCAGCCATTTTAAGTGGATAAATGCAGAAAGCAGTGACCGGGTCTGTGTTTAAAGTGAATCAACATTGTTGTTAAAACACTGTCAGCTTCACTTCTGTCAGCAGATTGTCCTCTCACCTCCAAATTCTCGTCCACAGCTTTGGCTTTCGGTTCAGATCAAGACTACCAGATTGATATCATCAATGAACTTGACCTGGCAAATGCCACCTATGGAATTACCCAAGTGGCGGGTCTTCACAACAGCAGCAAAGCCTTCCTTTTCCGAGGTAATGCATGCACTCTGATGTTTTCTCCATCAGTCGCGCTGCTCAAGTTCAAGAAATGGCTTTGTCTTCTCTCTTTATGATTACGCGCACTCACTCGCGCACGCTCTTTGTTTATTAGTAAGTGTGAGGAAAGCCACACGGCGCCACACCTTTTGGTGTCACCGGATTAGCGGGGATGCTGAGAGAGAACACTCCGGGGAGCCTCTATCATAATTACTCCACTCTCATTTTGTCCCATGCAGCAGATGCTCAGACTCTTTCAGGCACGCTGATGCGCTTAGTCTGTGTTAGATATCTCCAGCACTTTGATTGCTCCCAGTGATATCCACTGCCTAATGCCAACAACTGGTGGTTAATGGAAACCAGGCTGCTTTCACTGTGAGGATCCTGAAGGACGCACAGCATGGCTACAGCGTTTAAAGCCTAAAAGAAGAAAAATGTCAAACTCAAATGGCAGTAGTTTAAAAATGATCAACCAGTTTAAATTAAATTTGAGCTTTGTTGTGGTTTGAGAGGGCTTACCGGTGTCACCAAATTGTTTTCCTATGCTTTGCTGGCTTGCTTCTCTGCACTACAAAAAAATAAAGACTATTTGGCACAACTCGTACCGTCTTCCTGTAGTGCCGTCAGCTTTGCAGAGGTGGAATTGTTAGAGTTGTGGCACAGAGGAGAGAGTGTGATGCACAGCACTGATAGAAGACAGAAAGAGAGTCAAGATTACTAAGAAAGTTACAGGAGGGTTTTTTTTAGGTGATGAGTTGCTCTATATGTGTTTGTGTGCTTTGATTCCCTCTTCTGCAAGAAAAGTTAACAGCTATTGAGTGAAAATCAGTCTTTGTTCATGTTTTACGTTCCCGATATTCAAAGAGGCTTCAAGTCTTGTGTGTGTGCGTGTGTGTGTGTGTGCGCGCGCACGCGTTTGTTGGAGGTAAACTAGTAAGGTTTTTTTTCTTTCATTACTATTCAAATTTAAAGATATGGGCACAAACACCAGCAGCTTGAATTCAAATTTGGTAGCTCTGGGTGTTGATACTCATATAAAGCAGAGTGGCAGTGTTTTGTGTGTATCTGTGTGTGTGCGTGTGTGCAAGTAGTTTTATTTTCTAGAGGGTTTGGCTGGATGAGCAACTGGCCCTGTATGAATGAGTGCAGAGCAGCTTGGCCAAGTCTTTCAAGTTGAAGCTATCCAAGATTCAGGGCTGGTGGGCATACGGGAACCTTACTTTTTACACGACCCACACAGGCCTACACCGCAATCCTACTCCAAGCTGTTCTCCCCACAGTTTCTAGGCTTCCAGGGTCGAGGTGCAGAAGCCAGATAGGAAAACAGGAGGTCGATCCAATGGGGAAAACTGGACCTGTGACTGCTGGAGAGGATGCTTGTGTTGAGACCTATTTAGCACTTTGCCTAAACTCCCACTACTTTCATGGCCCTGTAACCCAGATGGCTGCAGCCAAAGATGTAGCAATTACTGGGTCTCTTGTGAAATAAAAGGAAAAAAAAGTTGATTCTTGAGCCACTGTAGCCGATTGGGTCAGTGATTATTCGAAATGACCTATTTACATTTTGAGCAATCATATTGTGCTCTGGTCTGAATCTATTTCATTTGTTAGATTGCATAAGTTGTAGACTAATGTGAAATTGAAATGTTGGGTAAATGGCTGGAAAACTGGGGCAAAGCGGCGTTCCAGTTAATGTGGATAATGCTGAGGGGAGTGTCTTTGGCTGGTACCAGTCTCAGCATCTTTCAGTTGGCAGTTGATTTAAAAACAAAAAACAAAAAAACAAAACAGATGGTTTTCATGAGAAAATAGGTTTCAATATCACTTCTCTGTTATTATAATATTAACGTACCACCACACACTGAAATCCAGTTTCTGAGAGGCAAGCAGGTGCAGCCACTGCTAAAAGGTTCTTAGTTGAATTTGAGACTTGATGCTGTGATGAAAAGAAACACAGATGCTAATAATGCTCTCCACTGTGCGCTGAGAGCAGGGAACAAAACTCAACTAATTTCTAAGATCTCTGCATATTTTTTTTTCTTTTTTAAATTTTGAACCTTTTATGAACAGGACTGTTTACATTGCTGGAACGTCTGTGATGTATTGAATAAAGTTAGTTTGCCCAGACAAGTGTTGACCTAGTTTCTCATCCTACATTGGAACCCAGATTGTCAGCCTCATTACTCAGACCCCCCTCTGTCCCAGTGTTGGTTTACATTTAAAGTAGTGGTGATTATTAGTTTGTATTCTTGTATTCCCCGTGGGTATAGTTTGCTTCTGTTGGTTTGTCACTTTTGTCTAGACTGAAATATCTCACCGCATAAGACCATCCCTGTGAGTCTGATAGAAGTGCACTCAGAGCTTGAAAATACAGTATGAATGTTCTGTAAAACACCTGAGTGACAGTTGAGTACATTACAAGACATTCTTACTTCCCAGTGAACAGACCCTGATATTTTTCTGAAGCTCAGCTCAAAGCATTTAGTTTAAACCTGCATAAGTATAGCTGTTCAAAACTAAAGCCTAGTCTTCATAAGTCTGTCTCTAGACTCAAATTAGGCCATATCCAAATAATGTCTGGCCTAAATAGGTCGGTTCGAGGTGTATTGCTGTTGATTTTTCAATATTTCATGTGGAGCCAACCATACTTTATAGGCAGCTTTGATCATGAGTACATCATTACTGCCAGATGAAGAAGAGTGTTTTGTGAGCTGTGAATTGTAAGGGAAAAGGCATTTATATTCTTATAGTACTATCAAATATGATTGCTCATTAATTGGTGCCACATCAGGCTGGTGCAGTGTTGATCTCTTTTTGGGCTGAACTAGTGGACTGGATGCAGTAGTTGTTTATGCTCTCTGGACAGTCTGCGTGTCTTTTGGCCACTATTGGGGTAAGTTATCTTTTTAAGTCCCAGTTATACAGCCCTAGAGACTGGTTCGTAACTGCCTGGGAACCACCGGTTGTGAGGAAAACATGAGTATTGGTTGTTGAGTGGTGGTGGCAATTGCTGTGATATCAGTTGCTAAGCCTATATTGCCCAGGCCTAGAGACCAGTCGGTGACTGATTGTCTGGATGCAGTCTGATAGGAACAAAGCAATTGCCAGGAGGTTTTTGGCGCAGTTGCGACCTGTTTTGCCCAGCATCCAGCAACCACTCAGCAGTTGGTCAGGGAATGGATATTTTGGTCTATCAAGACTGGCAGCTAGTCGCTAGGTCAGTGTGGCTAAGGAATTATGGAAACCATATTGTTTAAGTTAAAGTTAAATCAAACCCCTAAATACAAGCGGATACATCATCACTGTTATCCAAGACATTTATTTTTTCCTTGTAATAACAAGGCTCTGAAGCAAATCTTCTTTTAATTTTTTATCCACCCAGCCGTTTTCTTTGGTATCTTCACAGGGCCAGAAACATGTCTTTTAGTCACACGATGGAGGGAATTTGCCATGCATAATTTTAATTTTGGTTGAGCGTGTGCGTTATGAAATCTTATTTAATTGCATGAATCAGAACCAACTTCGTATGTTATACACTTTCAAGTAATTAGAAATTAGAACCTATTTTCTTTTATATTTTGCATTCATTTGAATTGTTTTTTTTTTCTTTTTTTATGCAGTATTCTTAGAATGAGAAAATTCTTATTTAATAGGACCTGGCGTCCACATATGTGGACATCACATTTTGGGTTGTCTAGAACAACATACTAAATTTTGCTCTACAAGGGCCTGATATCCACTTACGGGGACATTATATTGCCACTGTTCTATCAAAATTTAAAACGAATGTCCTCATATGTGGATCCCATTTTTGAAACAAAAATCATTACATTCATCAGGTCCCAATCAGCCCAAATAGCAAAGAGAAATTAAAAATGCATGCCATGAAAGAGTTTGGGTCTTAGGAAGCTAAGGTAAAGAGAAATACACTTTCGTGCAATATTACAATATCTCCTGATTACACGTTTAATATTCTGCTATATATCTTGCGGTGAACTTGGCATTCTCTGAATATCTCTTGTCATTTTAAACCCCTGTGTTTCTTCATTGACTGCTCTGATTAGAATCATTAATGTTAAATAGTTAAATGGTAACAACGAATTAAGCTTTGATTCCAATATACCTGAGATCTATCAACATGCCTTTTTTCAACATTTTAAGCCAATTATCCTTAACATATAGCAAAGCTACAGTCCAATAGTTGGGACCATAGACAGCTTGTAATTAACGTTTAATTGACCTTTCTGTCTATTCAAAACATTTTTCCCCACAGCCTTTTCTATAATAGAAATTGACACTGCAGCACCTCGGCACTGTTCGATACTTTCTTTAAAAATCTGTGGCTTATGCTTATTTCACTTGGATTACCATTTTATTATTTGAATTACTACTTGTTTTTAATCCTGTAAATAACTGGTAAATGAAGCATGTAAAACACGCTACACTGAATTTTAGTTGCAGAAAAATTCTGCAGTTAAAAACATCAGCTGCAGCTCCACCCTTCAGTCTGCTTTCTTGAGCTTTCATTCAGTCAGGGTTTTGGTGCAGAGTGGAGGTGGGACAATTAAGAAGAAGTTGGGCCAAAACTCCTCTAGTCTGAGCCTGGTGTCGTTTGCAAAAAAATCATAGAAAATTGCTTTTTTTTTCTACCCCAGAAAATATAAGAAGTCTTTCAGTAATGCAGAGGATCGTGATGAGCAGGTTGTGGGAAAAATAAGTCAACAAATGCATTTAGTTGGTTTATTGTCACATCGCTTATATGGACTCTCATTGACTCATCTGCTCCTATTAATGTCCTCCACCTCTTGTGTTTGATCTGTACAACAAATAAAGTTTATAAATCACAAGTTGCTGTTTCATCAAGACTTATTTGTCACTTATCAGTTTTTGCACTGATTCAATGAATACGAAATTGTGAAGTGAAAAAAAATAAAGTTAAATATCCAGCTTCTTTACTAGATCACTTTGCAAGAAGCTGCACCTGCTGCTTCTGTTGCACTGTTCTGGAACACTGCTTTTTGGAAGGAAAACTTTGTGAATCCAAGAAAGGTGTATAAATATGTAAGTAACAGCATTTTATTAACAGCACCAATAGTAACAAACTTCTGTGTTTCCACTGTGCCCTCTCAAACAACCGGGAGGGCACGATGGGACAAGTTTGAATTTCAATACCAGCACCGATACAAAGGTATCAAGGTTAATGTGAATCAGCCTCAGCTAATTCTATTAGTCACAACTTCTCATTTTATTCATATAGTTTGTTCAACTAATGTAGTTACAAGGAGGCCAAATAACTGGAGGTCAAACTGCAGGAGCATCAAATGAAGTGGGGTTTTTTAAGAATATGACATACATATGGCCATAAATCCTCAAACTGCAAACTGCCTTATATCTTGAATGAGACTGGGTTTACAATAGACATGATTTAACGTATTTGCTTATACTTAGAGGTTAGAGAATATGAATGTTTTTTCTGTTTTTCGTAGTAAAAATCCCAGCTGAAGCCTAAAACCATGGAGGAGCCTGTTCTAGAAACCAGTCTCGTGGTGTTTGTTTTTATACTTTATTTCCAACTTCTTTAAAAAAAAATGTCATAAACATATGTTGTCTATCAGTATTTAAAAAAAGAAAAATAAGAGGTGGAAGACTAGGGAATACTTATGTTGCTTTAGGTTTTTCTTTTTTTTCTGTATAAATATGTAAGTAACATCTCTCCAAGGGCTCTAATTTTACAAATTAGTTCAAAGCTTCTTTGGCTTCTTCTGTACATGCAAAATTTGTTGCAAATGATGTGAGAGTAAATTTGAAAAGCAGACAAGCAAAAAAAAGAAAGAAAGAAAGAAAAAAAAACAGACAAAAAATTAAGTCAAAACAAGAAAATCTTGAAATACGAGTTGGACTGCCAGTCCTGCACATTAATAACATGATCATTAAATCATTTGGTATTAGTTTTGACGCAGTGGGCAGGTGCTAATACCTGCTGGAAAAGGAAATTAAATAAAGGGGGATAGTAGAGCTACCATGCTCCCTGTTTCTCATGAAAACGTGGCAAAATCATTTTGGGATGAAAAGAAGAGCAGACATATGAACACTTTTAACACTTGATGTCTGATGACTAAAACTCAGTCAACTCTAAAGCTGCGTTCAAATTTAACACTGCCTCTGATGACGTCTCTGGTTCGGGTAAGACTTGATATCAGGAATATGGCAACTGTAGCTCTTTTCCTGAGGATGTCTGTGCACCGTGGAACCACAGCTTTACTAAAAGAAAAACATAGACTTTTATGTGCTTCACTCTAGATTACAGTGGTCAGAATTTTAATAATAATGCTCTCTGAGTGCAGTTGGGAAAGTGATTCCCTGTAGTTTTTATGCCTGCCTTAAGGCAGGGCATGACAATTCCTGTGGAATACAATGATAGTTTCTCCGAACCCGTGGATTAGAAGGCTTCCTAATCATCTCTAGTAGTGTACGCTTTCTTTAACGGCATCTCACAACAATTAGAAAGAAGGAAGTTATAACTCTGATCTGACACCCCATCAGATGCTGTGTGTAAAACTGCTCATGTTTTCCTTGTTTGGATGTGGTATAGGTCTGACTGACTAAATGTTAAACTATTTAAACTATTTAGAAAGACAGAAAACAGTTGCTACCTTTACTACAAACTGGTAAGCTGTATGAAAATTCATACAGCTGAGGTTGCTAATAACATTGGGAAGCAAGATATTGTTACTCAACTTGTACCTGTATTTCATTCCTTTCAATTAAGCACTAGTTAAATGGTGTGGAGTTTTTGATAAAAAAAAAAGAAAAGATGAACAAAAACAGATTTTGTTTTTGCAATGTTAAAACATATTTATGAATCTGCAGTGAATGTAGTTCAATAAAAACAAGACACCAATTGGAATTACATGAAAATATTTAAGGTTAGCCAGAGTTACTAGAGTTACATGCTTTTTCTTCATGTATATTCTTTCCACATATATCCACGTGAAGATAGGAAGCCAGGATCCCCCGAGTAAAGTCAGCAGGTGGTTCATGGAAATTCGAACATCCTTAGACACCTGGAGATCATGGTGATGGGGGGTTGGTAGATTGTGTAACAGAGGACAAAATGGCAGAATTTCAGGTATATTTAAAGAGCATCAAGGGACTGACTGTGCAGTCATATAATTGGTTCTATATAGTGAGGTCTGAAACGTGAATGTGTAGGATTTCTCATCTTGTTAAACTAGAATTAGTAAAGAAAATTGAAAGTGAGAGAAAGGTAGACGTCCACCCGTAGAGGAAAGAAGGAAGAACTAGAGGGAACAGTAACCACATCTTAAGACAGTTTATTTCGCATAACTGCAGTCTTTCGTTAACATTAAACATAGCAATGTTTCCATCATGCTTTAAGAACTAGTGTCACAGTCATAATCCTCGGTTGGCACTGCGTATTGTGCTTCAGCCATGGAAGTCAAAGAAAATGAGCAGCTATGTGTAAAATGGTAATCAGCACCATAGCAGAGTGAACAGCTCCTCTCCAGACTCACTGCAGTTAAGTCGGGATGAAATTTCAAGCGTCAAACAAAAAGAAAGAGGAACCGGAATTAGAGCGGCTTATTTGAACCACAGTTGGAAGTTATTATGAAAGCTAGACATAACATAATACTCCTAAATTATCCGGGTTTCTACATTCAGGCTAACATTAAGAGAAACCTTTTAAGAAAGCAAATTTACTTTGCAGAGAAATACTACTGGAATCCACAGCTTCAACTAGGATTTTATTATTAGAAAGATGTGTGGTAGTACAGAAACAAGACCAACTTTACTCCATGAGAACTATTGGAGCACAAATGTCTTTATATAATGGGTTTAAATGAAGTAAAAGCTGTGAGATCATCAGTATTCAGAGCCTGGGAGTACACTTGTATCACTTATAAGAATAAACAAACAACAACTGATGCCATTTAATGATGTGTAGGTGACTTCTGCTTGATCATAGAATACAAAGTGTTTGAGTAGAGTAGGATTGTCATGATACTAGAATTTCAACATGAAAGGGGAATGACAAAAAAATAAGAACCTTTTTGTATATAATAACTTTTAAAACATCTAGTAACTGTAGGGGATATATATTTTAAGATTCTATTCGGTACTTAGCAAGCTTAAACTCCCCCCAAATAATATAGTTTAGCTTCATTTTTAACATAACTTATTTTATTGGTAACCAAACAGAGCTATTTGGCTAGGCTGCCATTGTCTCTTGTAACTTGCTGGCATAATATTTGTCAGCTTCAATCTGGGACTTCTCAAGAAACTTAACACATATATTAGACACAAAGAATTTGTATCATCTTAGGTTACTGCTGTCTAATGTTACAGAGTGCAGGACTGATAATATTTGCTACCAAGCCTATCGTTTTATCATAGCCGCTAGCTAATGATACCAGACGGCTAACTGGCCTATCAAGTATTTGCTAACAATTATACAGCTAATGTTAGTGTGTGTACTAGCCGGATTAAAATTTATGTTAAGTGTTTAATATGTCGATATTATTGAAGAACTACTGACCTCTTGAAATTCCTCATAAAATGTTGTCCAGTGTTGTGAACATCAGCTACTTTAGCTGCTAAAGAAGGAGGGATTGCGCCGGTCTGCCTGCATTTATGAAGCATCGTGGGGTCGTGCACTCCATCACTTATGCAGTGAGGAGGCGAAGACAAAGCTGTTGGTCTCGATACTGTTGCAAATGAGTAGCTAATCCCATAGTAATTTCAGTATTGATTTAGTATCCGAGTATCTTTTGTTTTTCTTAAACAACCCAGAGTAGAATTAATTTTAGTCCCTAAAAACAATTGGGGTTGACCTTCAAGAGAGCCAAATAATAAGCACAGAGGCTGCCTTTGTGCGTAGTTTCTCCTAATTCTTTGCATTTTCTGTGCTACTAATTCTCCTGCAGAGCCTCATTTAACTACCAATTGTCTTTTAATATATTAAGCAGTGCTTCAACTGCTGTCATAACTTCTGGTGACAGGTGTCTGTAAATAATTTAATGTGATCACCCGATGGCTCATTTAGTATCAACAGTGACTAAATCCATCAACTCTGCGTAAGTAACAGAGTTCATGATTGAACTGATGGCCAGTTTTATCTGTCTCTTTACAGATAGCTTGTTGAACCATGACAAAAACAGAAATGCCTTGAACCTAAAATGTTTGTTCTTTACATTTTTTTTTACTATTGCAGGTTTACCCTCAGGTAACTGTAGAGGGTGGAAGGTTAACAAGACATTCACATCCCACCCTGCAGGTTTCCTTTCTTCTGAGCATATCAGCACTGTGCATGTTACTCCTGTTTTAGAGAGTGAAAATATGCCAATCTTTGATGTGCTCTGGTGAAATGTTATCATGCTTGTGTCAGGCAATTGGGCAGGCAGAAGGCTTGGCTCCACTCGAACGGATCTGTCTGTTCTCTCATGGTGGATAGAAGACTAAGCTGCATATAACAAAACAGAAAAGGAAAAATGGCAAATTAAAGAGCCAGATTTAGCTCATAATTACAGATCCTGTACTGAAATTAGACAGTAGGTGGTATAAGGAGGAGAAATAGGTGATGAAACATTTTACAAATCTTGATAAATACAAACACACCAGAGGCAAAATATGCTGTTCTATTTTTGTCACAGGTTGTTTTCTGTACTAATTCTGCAGGTTTATAGCATGATGGCTAGAAACTGGGAGATTTCAGTGAGGTCTCATTCTCTTCTGCATCCATGGTGTTGCTATTTATACCTCCCCCCCTCTTCTAACTGCAGAGCAGAGCTGGGCTGCATATGGCACACATATTACAGAGGGAGCCCCATGCTGCCAGGCCCAAGAGGCTGTGGGCAGTTCACAGGCTACGAGCAGCTAAGGCAGGCTACAACTCTAAAGTCTACAGTGCACAATCCCAGCCGCTGAATCCAATGGAGGCTATCAAACCTTTCATCTTTTATGTATGAGTTTCCTGGCTGTCCTACTGCTAGAGGAGGCGAGACACTGGTCCCACCTCAGAGGAACCTCCATGGAATTATTCCATCTGAATAATTCATTGTACATGAGTGCGATATCTTTTAAAGGGACAGACTGTCATTGTACACGCACAACGAAATTGCATGCTAGCAAGGTTAGCCTTTAAAAAAGAGCAAACAACATACCAATTTTATTAAGTAAATGTTTTAACATACACTACATGCAGAATTTGGGTTTTAATTGGCCTTCATTGTGTAGAGCTCACCCAGAATGTAAATGTTACATTATGTGTAATGTAACATTACACATAATTTTGAGTGTTTTCAGTTGTTAAAAATAAATGGTGTAAAATTTGCATTTCCTGAAAATAAAACTTGAAGCTTAAAAGTTGTGTCATTTTACAAAATGACAGTGTCAGTGTTTGTCTGTGAAGGTTCTCAGTCATCCAGGTCATCGTAGTCTAAGGAACTTGGAAAGAAAAGCGTCTGGACTTCTTTAAGTTGCTTGAAGATGTTTCACCTCTCATCCGAGAAGCTTCTTCAGTTCTAAGGGTCAAATGGTGGAGAGTCCCAGATTTAAACCCAGTGGAAGTATCCCCCCAAAGAGGTACAAAAGGACCCCCTGATGATCCTCTACCTAATCACATGAGCCAAGGTGTGAAAACGGGTGTGGGTCAGTGTTATATTTGTGTCAGTGTTATATTTTTATGAAATCACTGAAATGTTAGAAGCATTGCTGAGTAGCTTACTAATGTTACTATGAGTTTTAAGCTTATGTAATGTTAATTACATTACATTACATTACATAAGCTTAAGCATTTATTTAACATTAGCCATTGCGAACAATTAAGTCTACGGAACATAGGAGATTTTACATACCAGCTGTCTCAAGGTGGAATTTCAAGGTATTTCATGATAACATAAAAACGATAATACTGTGGATGTTGTTGTTGTTGAATTGAATCTCACCTTAAATTCATTGAACATATCTCAGTGGTCTTTTAGGTACTTCACTAAAAGGAACACATTTCCTCTCTTGGTCTAAAAACCATGACCACACTGAATTTATATTGTCTTTTGTGAATCAGCTTTTATCCAAATCTTAGTGGTTTTCTTACCAGTAAGTGAGGACAGAATGATCACCATAACTGTACAAATCACACTCTTCCATGTGCAGTTTTTGCTGTGCTTGAGGGTACCATTTTTCTCCTTCTTTACCATGTAACGATAGACTAGAACACTTGTACAAGTATACTGCCCCTGTTAGTTTTGGAATAACTGTATCCTCTATACATATGCTGCTTGCATATGTAATGTTCCAGAAAAGTTGGTTTTTAAATCAACATTTTTAAAGATCGTCTTCGCTCGAAAGTTGGTTCTAATCTCTGCAGGACATGTGGTCACAGAAATTGTCAGCCTGGCTCATCTAGCTTATTCTTGTGCACCGTATACACTAACACATATATACACATACACGGTTGATAGTTACTTCTTTAATAATACCACCACGCACTGCAGCATCCCTACAGAGTTCACTGCACAGAAGGAGGCTGGATTGTTTTCTCCTTTAACGAATCATGAAGTCTATTTTTATGATTCAGACAGTAGTCAACAGCGTTTCTTTGTCTATATGGAGCCCTTAGATTTTTCTTTTATGAACAATGTAAGTATGAAACTGACTGTTGATGTTGCATTATCATACCTTATACCTTAAAAGGTCTTAAAAGTCTGGTTAATTATCGCACACAGGGAAATGTCATCTACGATACAACATGCTCATGCTTAATTCCACAGCTGCATGACTGGAAAGTAGCAGAGTAACCTCAGCATGGAGCAATTAAACCCTGTCTATTTATCGCTGTCTCAAACTGTTCATGGAAGGTGTAAGAATGAGCCTTCAGCACCTTCCAATCTCTATCAGAATCCTGATATAATTAGCCCTGCTTTGTTGTGCCTGGGGCCATTGTCTTTCTTTTGATGGTATCACACTCACATTGTAATTGCATTCACTTTCACTCTGGTGGCTTTGTAACCCATCACAGATTGGATCTAGAATTTGTTGTGCTATGGCTAATTACAGCTAATGACCTTTTGGTAGCGCCTAAACACCTAAACACACACAAACCCAAAAAGCAGCAAAGAAGAAGGATATAATAATACTAATACCATACCATAATTTATTTTTATGGCAGTTTAAAAACAACACATGGCCGACCAAAGTGCCATACAGCTGAAATATAAAAGTACAATAAAAACAATAAATATAGTAAATAAATAACAATAAAATAACAGTGTCAGTCAAAAGAAAGCGAATCAAAATGAGTTTTTAACCTGGATTTAAAGACCACCACTGAAGTAGATTGCCTAATGTGAAGAAGAAGATCATTCCAAAGTTTCGGGGTCACAACTGAGAATGCTCGGTCTTCTCTAAGTTTCAGCCGCTATTTAGGAACTGAGAGCAACAACTGCTCAGCTGACCCGAGTGCACGAGGGGGGACATCGGGCTTCAGCAGATTGGACAAATATATAGGCGACAGACCATTACAGGATTTAAAAACCAGTAAAAGGATTTTAAAATAGATCCTAAATTTAATTGGAAGCCAGTGTAAGGAGGCTAGAACCGAAGTAATATGCTCAAATGTTCTTTTACCAGTTAAAAAACGTGCCGCAGCATTTTGCACCAGTTGCAGACGTGACAGAGTGCCCTGGCCAACTCCTATTAAAAGGGAGTTGCAGTAATCCAAGCATTAGGTTATAAAAGCATGGATGACAGTTTCCAAGTCCAAGACAAGGCTTAACCTTTGACAGACATCTGAGGTGATAGAATGAAGATTTCAAGACCCCATTTAAATGGTCATCAGAACTAAGTGCAGGGTTGATTTTTACCCCAAGATTAGTAACCAAGCTCTCAGGTGCGGGTTAGAGCAGTGAAGTCAACATCTGGGGTACCAGAGGAATGATTGGAAACAAATAAAATTGTTTCCGTTACACGTTCATTAAAATTTAAAGAATATAATTTTTTTTTTAAATATTTAAAATAAAAAAATAAAATAAATAATAGTGCTTTTCTACTCTACTTGAGCCTATAGAGGCTTGTAGCATATAGAATAAATGCGCTTTATACTACAAGTCTCATTCACCCATTCACATATATTTACACAATAACTTTTTTCTATGCTTGTTTTCCCTCAAACATTCACACATATTAACACTCCGATGAATCAGGATGGATCAGAGATGAACTCATGGTTCAGTATCTTGCCAAACGATATTTTGGCATGTGACTGGAGCAGCCACGGATCAAACCACCAACCTTCTGATCGGTAGATGACCTGCTCCACCTCCTGAGCTACAGACACCCCATTATTTTGATAATAATGTCAATGAAAATAATACGTTATTTAACTTTCATTATTTCGCATATCTTGGTATCAACATGCTCTCATCCCAACGTGTAAAATACCAACGATTGTCACAAGTCATTGGTATTTTACGTGTTGGGAATGAGAGCAGGTCGGAATGAATCTATAAATGTGTTTTATGTGTGAAATTAAAATAATAAACATAACAAAGCATTATGTGCGTTAAATCTGTTCACTTTCAGATCCTGAATCGGTTTGGAAAACACTCTGTGATGGCCACAAAGCTATTAAGGCTATTTTATTGTTGAATTATCAGTGATACTTTGATGTGTTTGGAGTCGTGTGCAGTTTGTCCCTTAAAAATTTGAGGAAACTGGACAAGTTACAGGACAAAAGAAGTGGCAGGCCTAAAAACTATCTACAGCAGATCAACAGTATTTGAAAGAGATGTCCTTAAGAAATAGATTTTTGTTGTTGGTGTTGTTGTGAGTTTTGTTTGTTTGTTTGTTTGTGACACCAAAACTAAGTGATGCTGTAATGCTGCCAGTGTTACCGAAGTTGATCCATCTACTGTTTGCTGAAGTGTCACCAGGAATTGTAGCAGAAAGTATGGCTGTTAGGAATTAGGTAAACAAGGAGAAAACAGACAGATATGCCATTTTACACAAGAAATAGACATGACAACATGCCTTATGGAGTATAATAAATCCAAATTTGAAAAAAGTAACAACACGCTAATAATGCAGTAAAATAATAAAAATATTATTGAAGAGGTGTAGGATCATCGTGATAGAGACTGGAACAAAAGGCCGCCAACATCTAAAGAAAAGATTTGGACTGTCTTTCAAGAAGCTTGGAGAAGAAATTACAAATTTGGACTGTGAGAAACTAAGGGAACACCAAATACTTAATTTTTTGGCTTGTTAGAATTGTACAAACTAATGTAATTTTTCTTATATGCAATTTTTTTCCGTGTATGTTTGCACATGTTTTAGTACATTGCTGCACCCGTTTCCCAAATTCAACCAAAACATAAAGAAAGTGATCTTTAGTGATGGTACCGAAGTAAAGTATATTGGGAGATGGCATCCACTGGGCTCATCTGCCATGATTTGGTCATGGATTAGCTGTCAACACCAACGTGGTGGTTACCAAGACAACACTGACACCATTATAGCTTCGCATTGCTGGTAATTTACCGTACTGCAAGATGCAACCATGGCAGCTTCAAGGCAAAAAGTGTTACTGACAGCCTTTAAACTCAAGCTGAGGCCCCTAACTTGCCGGAGCGAATGCTGATCCTATCGCTGTTGCCATGTGAACACCTTGCCAGCACAGTCTGGATGATTTTCCTCACTGAAGATGAAGAAGTTTCTCAATGCCTTTAGACAACTTCTTCATCACTGCTCTATCTTATAAATTCTTTTCAGATAGGATGCTTACAAGTTTCGCCTCTTTTCATCTCTATAACACTGTAGCTAAGGAGTATGGATGTGGAAGACATAGTTTGACCTTTGGTGATTGTCAAACCTTTTCATTATGCTTATATGCACCTTAGCAGCACCTCACACTGTCATTTGTAACTAACAGGTGCATGTGTATGTATGTGTATGTTTGGTGTTTGGGTAGATAGGATGTCACAGTGCTTACACTCACTTTGAAAACTCAGACATTGTACTATATTGTATGCATAAATCTATATACATGAGTAACATACACATTAGTTATGATTGAATTTGATTGCTGTTATGTATTTTACCTGGACTGAATAAACTGTAATGTTATTACATCTTTGGCTTTTAATAGTGCTGTAATGTTGGTTGACTGTCAGTTTACTAGTCAGTGTAGTGAATGTTACAGCAGTCTAGTATATTAAATGTTTTTATGCTGTTGTGTGTATGTGATCACTTTGATGAACCAACATAAATTCTGTTGGTTAAGTGTCGCAGTTCTGCTGATTGTTGATGACATCTGTGGTGCTCCTCTGATTTACCAGTGATTACTTAATCTTTGATATTGTAACCCAGGATGACATTCTGAGAATGCCAGGGCTGATATTTAGGGGCAGCTTGTAAATTCATCTGCTACTGTAGCGAGCTGTAATGCAACATTTAAAAAAAGCTCAGAAGGCTGGTGCAATAGGGCAGCAATATTGATTCATGTCCACACAGGTTTAGATTGCATTGAAACTGAGATGACGAAAGTTTGAAGCGGAATACAGGAGGAACAAATCCCTCCTCTGGAGCAGTGGTTCCCAAATTGATTGCTTTCAGTTAAGTCTAGATGTGCTATATGGTTCTGTTTTAACCATTTGTATTGCTGTCAATTTAATTTTTGTTGATCATATTATTGGCTTTTAATTTTCTAGTCAAAGGGAAGTTCATTCACCCAGTGTTATCAAAGGCTGATTGGAAAAATGATAATAACATTTGGAAGATGGACACAGGATGGGGAAGCAACAACAAAAAAAGAGTTAAAATTTATAGCCAAAGATACCTCAGTTATGACTTCAGCTGAATCAGGGATGTCAGCAGGCTTCAGCCTCAGTGAATCATGTCTCAGCATAAGTTGGTTGAGGCTACCGTGGTTCCAAGTAGCTGAAGATGGACAGTGGTGCCTTGACTTACAAGTTTAATTTGTTCTGTGATGGAGCTAGTAAATCAAATTATTCGTATGCAAAATCAATTTTCCCAATTAAAATTAATTGAAATGTCATTAATCTGTTCCGGACCCTCCAAAAACACAGCAATTTTGTACATGTAAATACATGTAAAAGTGCTACGCTCGTACTGTTTTGCACAGGCGACTACAAACACACCTTTGTTATGTTTTTAGATAAGTTGTTTCTTTAATTCAATGCACATCATCCATTTCTTCTCACCACTGTCGTTCGCATCCAATTTTGTTCACACCCATGGTTGGAAAAATTACGTTTGCAAAGTAACTGCAAGCACAAATGCGAGCACAGCATTGACGCTTCCACTGCTAGCTAACCGGTTAAAGTGAATGAGACATATGCTTGGTGGATGTTGCGGCGTTCGCTGCACCAGTTAGCAGTGGGGTGTGTGAAGCTGGCTCGCAACCCAAACTTTAGCTCTCAACTCAAAGCAAAGAATCGGCCAAGTATCTCGAAAAACTTGTTAGTTGGGCCACTCAAAAGTCAAGGTACTACTGTACTTGGAAACCAAACATCTCTGAGAGAGACCACAGTGGGACTGTGTGAAGCAACCTGATAAGGCGATGGCAAAAATTTACATCCTAGATGGGCAAAGCAAGCAAAAACACACCCAAAAGGTGGCATTACAGGTCCCTTAAAATAAAAAATGCTAGGGTGTAATTTTCCCAACTGGAGCAAGATGACGAGGCAGAACACAACACAGTAAGGAACAATCATAAGTGTCCCCTAAAATACGGAGAAAAATGTTTTCTCATGTGTGTCATAATAACTTCATTGAGTTTAATATTTCCTCTGAAGTGCAGCATGACTCGTACTGTTTTCAGAGAAGTTGTGTGTTTTTATGAAATTTGCATCCTTATTTCAGGAGGTTTTTTTGTATTCAGCTCTTCACAGGGTAATTAGGAGGCTGTGGTCAGCTTGAGTTCATGGCGGTTAACAATGGATTCAAACTGTGATCGTTTTTCACAGGAGAGTAAAAAGAGAAAATTTATTCATAGAAAAAATTCAAATAATCTTGCAGCCTCTTCCAGGACTGTTACAAATAGTACTCAAAATACACATAGATAACACTGTTTCTCTTTCATTTGTTATGCACAATGCTTCTGAGCCAATGTTTATACCCAAATCTTGCTCTTCTGTTGGATCACAATAAGTTATAATTAGAACTTTTTTATTCTGTATCTCCCTAGATTTACCAGACATGTGTCAATGCGTCATAAAAATGAAATGTTCCAATATTTCTGTTGATACCACTCATTTTTTAAATTAAATTTGTGTCGGTTATTCATTTTTTTTCTCTTTCCTTTCATGCATTTGCAATCATATGCATTTCCAGCCACTGAAAGCATTGATTCAGAAGGTTTTCCTATGTTGGGGAGCTATTGTTAGTCATTTAACTTTAGGTATTCTGATAGTCTTGTGTCCATTCCTATTCTCCTCTAAGGTAATGTAAATATCAAGAAATGTCAAATGCTGAACAAATGAGAACATGGTTCATCCAGTCTGTCCAACAGATTGGATGAACCAGGATTGGTTATGATCATTCATGTGGCTAAACATAAATATGGGCATACATCTGTATAAACATCTGTATATTGTGGAAACATCTGTAAATTTTCTTGTCACAGATAAATTAATGCACTAGAAGTATATTTGATTTTCAAGAAGGAAATTGGTAGTTTTAAACTTTTAAACACCATTGAGAGTCTCTTTTTATATTTCAGATTATGAATGTGGAAGATACTGTGGCTTTAATTGCAGCTATAGAAACAGAAAAGGGACACATTGCAACTTTGTATTGCAAAAAAATCTGTGACATGATTGGTGGGACTTTAATTGAAGTTGGATGAGTGGTACATTTTGGCACAGTAACTGTAATTTCATTACAAAATATAGGCTGTAGAATATAATAGAAAGGTCTTCCCCCACTGGTCAGACTGAGAAGAACAACATTTGTGGGTCCTAATTTGTTATCAGGCCTTCTTTCATTACTGAAGGAGGGCACCAGTACCTCACATGGCAGAGCACGAGCACAAAGGCTCAAAGTCTGTGCTGCCTCAGACTGTTAGCTGCAGGCCACCTCCCCCCACTCTCACTCTCCTCCCTTACCTTTTTCTTTTAAGTCATCTCCTGCTTAAATATAAAAAAAGGCAAAAAATAAACAAAATTCTTAAAAAGATCTGAGGTATCTTTGATTAGTAGTAGCAGTGCTATTTATTTATTGATATTTTTATATAGCAAAGACATGTACTATACCTTTCGCAGTGATTTTTAGCTTGAGCACGAGGAAGGGCCGAACATAAACTTCTCCAGTAAATGATCAAAGTACGCTGGAATTAAAAAAAAAAAAACATGTGAGTGCAACCTGTCATTTTGTTTTATGTCAGGTTAAAGGAGGAAAAAGGATACCAAAATGCAGTTAGAAATGCTGCTGCTCTGCTTGACTGCAAGCTTTTCATGTCTTACAGTTGTGTCTCTGAGGCAAGTTGCTTTGATGGAGGCTGAAGAGGCGTATTCAGCGGCTCAATAAAATGAGCTTGTTATTTGCTTCTTCAGCAGGCATCACAACATGAATATGAAACTGAGGGATAAATATATATTTTCAAGACAATTTGTAAGCAAAAGAAAACATGATTTATCGTATACCATGTGACTTCAGATTTTTTATTCCATAGCTTCTGAATTTATCATTTTGCGCTGTGCACTGCATGCTGCATCTCAACAGACAATTTTAACTTGAATATCTAGCATTAAACAGGAAGTAGGTTGTACTGTGTTCTCTCAGCTTGTTGTCACATGCACAGTATGCCCTTTAATATCAGTGCCATAATGTATTGGGTTATACCAATAGTGAAACTGAGTTTCTCACCTCAACCTTGTGTCAATCTAACACTGATAAATATCAAAATGCAGACTGCTGAACAGAGCTTTTGGTAAAAATAAAATCCAGCTGAAACTAATTGCAGTATCTCACTGTGTTTAACATGCTTTATATCCTCCCGAGGAAAAACAAATCTTCCCATTCAACTTCTTTTTGTGATTTCCTGCCTCTTTGGAGCTAATAGTGGCCACCCAAACACATGAGATATCAATGGAAAGCCCAGGATATCCTCTATTTGGTACATCAGGACTTAGTACAGTAGCTCAAATAAGTCAGAAGATATAGACCAAAAGCAAAAGTCCATTACAGAGGATATAAATGAATAGGCTGGTCCTCAAGAGGATATGTCTGCAGTGCTTTGGTGGCATTCCCTTTACTGTGCTAATGCTACTAATGCTACTGCGTTAGTGCATTAGTCTTATAAGGATGCGAAATAAATATATTTGCACAGTGTTTTTATACTAATTTAGGCATTTACATGACATGTTGTTACCAATTGTGGTATGCATTACATTGACATGTAGTTAATTTTCTGGATAACAAACTATCTGGCCGAAATTGATCACCAGAGGATCAAGTATTTCTGAGGCTGATCCGCTGGACTGGTCAGCATGTCCAGTGTTGTACCAAAAAGTGATTTTTAATGTCTCTGTGTTTCCTATGTATAACACCTTCACTTATACTGGTAAATAGACTGTAGGCAAGTTAAAGAAATGATCTGCTTTGTGTCTTTATGACTATGACTCTGTTATTGTACCTACACTGTAATCATTCACCTGGGATAATTGTTGTAATTTCTGCTGCCCTGTTGGGTAGAGCTCTCTTGAAAGCATTTTTAATATCAGTGAGATTTGCCAAAAACTGATTAGAGCTTTGTTTTTTAGGGTTTTTTTCTTATATCATTCATTGATATCATTGACACATGTTTGAAAGATTATAGGTCAATATTTACAACAGTTTAAACATGGGGGATGATATTTTTTGGCAATTACCAGAAATCACTTTCTGGCAGACAATTACTTTTTGGAAAAACACTGGTAACATGGGCCTGGTTTTCCAGTTTGATGTATTTCAGTTAACTAACAGATAAGTTGGCTTGTGGAGATTCCTGAGCTCCATCTCCTCCCTCACCCAGAAAGCATCATAGAGCTGAGGCTTGATTGGTTACATCGATCTACAATCTAAACTCATAGAAAACTTCTCTACAATTCAGTTTTGAAATCACTGCATTTAGAAGATAATTTTCACCACACAAAGTGCCCTTTGGACTACAAAACTCAGATTCATGCAGGGTTTATTTTAAGGCTCATCTTAATATTGCATGTGGTGTTTAGCAGTTTTACTGACCACAGATGAAAGGATTTTTTTTCTTCATCTACATTTGTATTGTATTTTATTTTATTTCTATTGCAATAGGTTTCAGTGCATTTGTTGGCAGTTACACAGTTACACAGCTCTGCGTATGTGTACTTTTACAATGGATGACACAGAGGTTTGGCTAATTTGAAGAACACACATTTATAAGCTCTCCTAACTGAGGTTTAATCCTCCATTTCATGGGCAATAGTCCCCTTACTGTAAAAACCAACAATTTTTTGGCAGTTTGTTCATGTAAGTGATGTCAAAATCTTTTTTTCAGTGTATTCATTTACACTATAAATTATGTAATTTCTAAAAAATGATAGTGATTTATGTAGCTGGACACATTTATGCACCATAGAAGTTAAAAACAAAGCTCTAGAAGAATGCATTTGGTATTTAGTTATGATCATAATACAAAGACAACTATCCAGAAAGGTTTTACAGTCCAAATAAAAAAAAAACATCTTGCCTTTTGGACAGGAAACATATATCAGTGCTTATTTGTAAGTATAATTCTACATTTTCCCATAATAGTGATCTACCCACTCAGTTACTGATTAGTTGCCGATGTTTCATTCTTAGTTCTTTATATCTCTTGATCACATTTGTCTGTTAACAAATTTTTTTGGCTGTCAGGAGATTGAAAAAATATATAATGTTGACGTTTATTTGTTTGCAGTTGCTTGCAGTTATGTAAGGTAACACATAACAAATAAAAGAAACAAAATAATAAGGTAGAAAATATTTATTGTAAGAATACTGCTCTTCTTTCCATTTACATAAATATTTGAGTCATTATGGAAGTGGATACCTGTATTTGTTGGTATTCGTGACTATTTTATTGCCCCTAATCAGCTAACTGATCAGTCAACCTATCTGTCATTACTAGGACAAGTGTTACTTAGCTCACCACCTCTTCTTTTTATTACTCCTCACTGAGTGAAAGTCAAAATATTACAGCAACTTTACCATGAGCAGGATGCGTACTACCTACCAGCCTTATACCAGAAGTTTATGAAAACTAAAGGTTCAACTTTACACTACTAAATGACTGAGGCCTGGTAATGTATCACAATGTCATTACCTCTAGAGAAGGGAAGGCGCGCCAAGCATCGCCTCACACTCGCTCTCACACACACACAGGGGGAGGAAGGCCGTGGAGATTTTTCATGCTCGTGTTATACACAGCTCGCTTCTCCACGCTTGAGAGGAGATAGCGTTTGTCATGAAGACAGAGGAAAAATCTGGAGTGCCATTTGTTTTAATAATTCACTGTTTCTGACTTCATAATCAACCCCGACACAGTTGGGAGTCACTAAACCTGGTAGCTTCCTCTCCAAATGGAGTCCTATGTGAATAATCTGCTGCTGATACATGTTGAGAGTACACATACAGATATTGCTCCACACGCATCAACTAGTTTACATTTCCAGTCATCTGTATTTGATGAGCTAGCGCCTTCCTTCCCTTTTTTTTTTTGCCTGTGTGTGAATTGATGCTCCATTTGCTCAGATAAGAGAGGGAGGGAACGGTTTGTGTTGTTTGTCTTGCTGCATCTTTCTTTTTTTTAGAAAAGTATTAGTCTGTGTGCTCTCTGGCAGGGTTGTAATGTTTTCAGATACTGCCATAGCTGCATGTAGTGCTGAAGAGTTTTGTATGTGGTTTCTTTAGTCGCCATGCTTATGCTTGCCTAAACCTTTCAAAACAGTATGTCTTTAGCTCGGTAATTGTATCAAAGTTGTTTATTCACTGAATAGGGCTGGGTAATATAGCCTCAAAATTAGATCATGGTATTTCAAGGAAATTTATGATAATGATATTTTTGACAATATAGAAAAAAAGTACTGAACAATGTTTTATCAGTGATTGCAGCATACAGGCTGCAGCATTTATAAATGACAACAATATGAAGGCCATTTTTCATCCTTCTCTTCCAATGTGCTACTGTCGTTGATGACAGCCTATCTAATTCAAGGTGTGAATCTACTGCTTCAAGAGTAGTAACAAACAATTATATCCAGTGACACAGCATGAGTCAAATGTAAGCACAAAACTAGACAAGCTGATGTATTTTCTGATAATTTTAATTAAAAATATAAACAGTTACAATTTAGTTTAATGATAACCAAACTAACTCTGCATGCGTGTCCATTCATGCTTTGGAGAGGCAATGGACACAGTGGACCGGCATGTCTATTACACATTTTGCTGTGTTACTGGGTTGGAGTGGATGTTGATTAAATTAGTTAGTTGATGTTGTTAGTGCAGCACCCTTTTATAACCTGTTTCACCTAGCAACAGCCGGCAACCCCTCGCCAACTGGTCAGGGAATGCACATTTTTCCCTAACGACCTGTGGTTGCCAAGTGGTTGGTGACTTAAGAATAGGCTGTAGTTTGCCTTCTTGTAGACTTATTTTTAAAAATGTTTCTTTTATTTCTCATATGTTTAAGATGAAACTTGTTTTTAAGTTGGCATGGATTATGGAAACAGCAACCTACTCTGGTTTGATAACAAAAAGTTGCTTAATCATTTAATGCCCAGCACCACATTGTATTCAGAGCGGCTACATTCTGTGACGGCAGCTGCTATAAAATGAAAGCTTTCAAGCAATATGCCCTGTCATGTTTTCACATAAGAGTTCTTATTTGCCAAACTGGGAAGCAGCTGCATGACTGAAACATTAAAAGAAATGCCATTGCTCACAATATAGAACAGGATTAAAAAAAAGGAAAACTGGCCGTTCTCATATCACAGCCCAGTGTTTAATGTCAGATTTGACACGTGTAAATTATGATATATGTGGTTGCTGCAGGTGTTTGCTGTAGTGCTGCTGGGCTCTTAAGAGATGGTTCCTGGTAAAGTAGCCAGGTGCCCTTGGGCGACCTTTGGCTGTATTATCTGCCCGTGTGTCACCTTCATGTATGTCCTGATCTGATTCTATCTCCCACCTCTGCTCTGCTTGCTGTCCACGCTGCACGACTTGTTTGCACTACCCCCATTGTTTTGTTGGTTGTTTCTTTTTTTTTTTGGTCATCCACCTTTGCTCTTATTAAAGGATAAAGGAATGCAGGAGGATTCATGCAGAGGTAAACAATCTGGCTGTCGCTGTCAGCTTGTCCGTATGAACATATGATTAAGGAGCCTGCCATACACATGATTGTGTGATGATGAGGTTATTTGCCGATTTGTTGCGTTATTCGACATTTAACGACACAGTGGCTGAGAGCTCTTAGAGAATGATTTATCATGAATATAAGGGTACAGTACTTATGGACGCTGTTAGTCAAGCCATATCCTGACATCATATTTTTCAAGTATGCAGAGCATGGCTAATTGAGACAAATAGCTGTGCAAGCAGTGCTGATGATAGGATGGAGGCTGTCTGGTTGGCAAGCCTGCTGGCTGGTGTTGTCCCGCTCTCGGATCCAGTGGATGGCTGTTTGTCATGTGGAGCAGTATGAAGAGGTAATTAAGCTTGGCTGTGTTGTGAATGTGTGGAACTTGCTGTTCAAGCTCCCCTGAATCTCCGCAGGGTCCCTGGCTATACAGCTGTGCATACCCTTAGAGTTAGCAACACTCCCAGCAGTGGATCTACTGGAGGCCTGGCGGATACTGATACAGCACCTCAACACTCTCTATGGTCTGCTAAATTAGCTCACATCTCAATTCCACCTATTTCCCCTGTGTGAATTTGTGTTCTTTATGTGTGTATGTGTGTGTGTCTCGATGCTGGATGTGTACAGTGTGAGCAGTTTAAAGCCTGGAGTGCCAGCTCTGGTGTTAAAACCTGCCCACAGCAGAGGGGGATTGTGTAAAGCTGTAGGGGGGTGGAGCTGATTATGGATAGGATCTAAGCCTAGAGAGTTGTTAACAAAACACATGTGCACATACACAGAGACACACAAATGCTTACACTATAGAGAGAGATTAGTCCCCAGTGGGGCTGTACTCGAGCAGCATAAATGCGAATATCTTGAGTTTTTAAAAAATCTACAGTATTTTTACATTTAGGTGACTACAATGAGAACATGTTTTTATTTTGTGTGTGTGTGTGTGTGTGTGTGTGTGTGTGTGTGTGTGTGCGTGTGTGTGTGTGTGTGTGTGTGTGTGTGTGTGTGAGGTTACCATCGCATCTTGATGATGGGAAGAAAGTAAAAAGACAGCATCCTGCAAGATGTTTGTGAGAAAAAGAAAATCCTACAAAGAATTTAAAAAAAATCTCAATAAACTTTAATTTTGCAATTAGGCACAGTGGTGACTGAAATCTATTACTAACATCTAAAAATGTACATTATTGGTTCAGGAAACTGAATGTTGAATGTGATCACTAAACTAACTTTAAAGACATTTTCGTATTCATCAGTCATTTCACGTTATTTCATAAAACTCTTTTGTTTTACTCCGTAACTTAATGTGAGCATGATGAATTTAAATTCATTCTGTTCAAGAACCATCTCCTCTGGCAATAATCTCAGTTCTTGACACATGCATCTGCACACATATTTTAACGCTACACACAGTTCATCACTGGGTTCACCGGCTTACAGCACACGCGTTTGAGATACAACGTGCAAATGTTGTTGCCCCTGGAGGAAATCAAAGTGGAAGTTCATTATTCTAACCACTATCTAATATCCCTCTTGCTGGATTATGCGCCAGTGTTTAGCATTATTTTTCTTTAAGTGACAAGTCGGTGACTCGCCCTCAGACGAATGGCCTTTATTTATCTGAGTTTCATCCTTATTTATGGTAATCAAGCTGCCCTCAATCTTGTGGCTCATAATAAAGAACTGTCAGCTTGGTCAGAGCAGAGACCACATGGGGTGGATCTTTTTGGTGGGCTGTCTTGTTGGATACGTGACACATGGTATCGCACCAATAACCTACCAGTTAGAACTTGCAGGATGCTTAATGTTTACAGTCAGGTTATTTTCTTGCAAAGAGAAGGAAAGCTTGAACTGAATCATCAATGTTTTATCGATTCGTGTGTATGAATTTTTCAGCAGCTGGGGAGTTCTTGAAATGCAAGCCAAGTTGACTTAGGAGAAGCTTGCTGAGAGCTCTGCTGTGCTTGTAGGCTGTTTGACATGCACTCACAGTCTCTGTCACGTGCATCAAAGTGTACTTTTCCTTTGTTTTTGTTTTTTTCTGCAAACACCATGCCAGTTTGTACTATAACTGAATATTCCTTACATTTATAGTAACTTAGCCACTTGTCGAGTTATTCATTTGACCTTTGTAGTGTCTCAATGTGTCTTTTTTTTTCCATTTCTTTCTGCATTCTGCTTCAGATGAGAAACTATGCACTGAATTTGGTGCAGCTTTGCTTCAACTGTAAGCAAAGCAAAGTGCCATCAGTGCTTGCTGTTGATGTACAGTTTTTTGTTTTAAACTTGAGTCTTTGACAGCTTTGTGTGTGTGTGTGTGTGTATGTGTGTGCATGTGTGTGTGTTTGTTTTATTTCCATTTCTAGTCATGCCTCAGTCCTTTATCTTCACTTCTAGCCCAGCCCTTCTTCTGCAATCGGGTTTCTCTCTGCTTTTTACTCTCCACTGCAGACCTGCCTTGAGCAGCTGAAAACAGGCTAGCTCCTCAGGGACGGTCTGCTGTGTACTGGATGGATGACTGGCTGGCTAGCTTCATGTGTGGAAGTACAGACTGGAGAGCTTCAAGTGAGGAAATAAAGATGACTACATTCTTTCAGGATCAGAGAGAGGGGGAATAACCCCCTGTGAAAGTTTACAAGTGGCACATACATTTTTGCTCGCATATGTAAAGCCTCACAGTTGAGGGCATATAAATGGCAGACTTGTTGTTTATGTCAGCTTTTTTTTCTTATTTTTTTCCAACATTTTTTAAGTAATTTGGTAGTTGACTTAACCCCCTTTAAACCTTCCCTTTCTGTTAATCTGATGGCATCTGAACATGCCAGACTGCACACCCTGGTCACTTTTCAATAAATGCCAACATAGCATCCTCAACATATGCAAATTACTGTCAGTTTAGCACAAGTCTGAATGTGTGCATCACACTGACAGATAGGCACGCACTGGATTACAATGTGAATGTCTGTCTTGCCTCTTGTGAGTTGCTCAGCTAGCTAAATGACACAGCAGTAACAGAAAAAAAAAACAGGGTTCCCAAATCTCATGCTTTTGGCTGCTTTCGGTCTTGCAGTCTGGTGCTTTGAGGAAGCCATCAGTTTTTTTTTTCTCCACATTTCAGCACTAAGAGTCGTCCATAAAGGGTGCAAAACATGCAGTCTTTAGTTGCCAGGGGTGCAAATAAACCACTTTTAACTTTTTTCATGTGTGCTGGTTTCCTTCATTCACATTGCTCCATGAATTTACGTCTATTTAAGATTAGAATATCTGCAAACTACAACTTCAGAGTTATGTCTTTACCACGTTGGAGGTGTGACAGGTCAGATTAACGAGATTCACTAGTACAGGATCTGAAATTGGTTGGTTGCTTCCAGCCATTTTAGGAAGTTGCAGCTTTATAGCATGACTCAGGTTTCCCCCTGAATTTATTATATACCTGCAGGATCAGACAGCAGCAGAATTCATCCATCAAAGCGAGCAAGTTGAGCGCACAGTTGCACAACACCATAACATAATTAATTAGTTATATAAATTATCCCTGACATGGAGACGAGATCAGAAGCTAACAAACAATGACATGGTGTAGTTCACTTCAGGAAGGTGAGCTGTCATACAGAACTGGGAGCTTATGAATTAAGGGGCATCCGCATTGGAAGCCTTTCACGCGTTGTGCATCGTTTTGTTGTTTATGGTTGATTTCCAGTGGACAAATTCAATGTAACTTTATCTATATAGCACAAAATAACAACAATAGTTTCCTCAAAGTGATTTATATTGTGAGGTAAAGACCCTACAATAATAGACTGAAAACCCCAACAATGAGATGGCCCCTTATGAGCAAGCACTTGGCGACAGTGGGAAGGAAAAAATAATTTTTAACAGGAAGAAACCTCCAGGAGAACCAGCCTCAGGGAGGAGCAGCCATCTGCTGTGACAGGTTGAAGGTCAGGGGAGGGAGACAGCACAAAAGACACACTGTGGAAGAGAGCCAGAGAGTAACAATTAATGAATAAATGCAAAGTGGTGTATGAAGACAAGGAGAGTGAAAAGAGGTGAGTGCAGAAAAAATGCTTGGTGCATCATGGGAGGGTCACCTGATCCTACCCAAGCCTTGCTTGCATCGATGCTGAGGATACTTTATGCTGCCAGTTGCTATTTTAATCTTTATCACTTGAAGTCGCTGAACGGCGCCAAACACTGCATTCTCTTTGGTCACCATGTCACTGACATTTGCCTATAAGTTAGGCGATGATTAGGGAATATAGAACGTAGTTTCTCCAATTACAAATGCAACTATTAGTCACTAGCCACTAAGTGATAACATGCAAAGTATGCCATGGGATGTACTGTCAAATGTAATATATAATAATGTGTTAGTAAGTCATTCCCACATCCCACTGTCTCTCAGTTGCGGGAAGAACATTAGTTGTCACTCAGCTGTGAAAAACACTGATCCATGTAAAAACTTTAACGTAAAAGTGACCACCTTACAAAACTGATTTAAGTCAACTCAGTTACAAATCTCACGATTTCATGTTACTGCTGTTAGCCAGTCAAACTGCTTGAAAGATAAAAGTCTGAAGCAGCAGAAGCGGATGTACAACTTTAAAATGTGTCAGGGCAAAAAACGCCAACAGCAGAGCAAGAAAGATAAACGGCATGCACACGATAAGTCTTCTGACAGGACTGATACTAGTTTGACTCGAGATAAATGATATGCATGCATATAGGCTTTGAATACTAATATGCAAAGCAGATGTGTTTAATTATTCAGTGTATAATTAATCTTGATACTCCATGAGCTTTGGTTTGGGGCTTTTTATTTCAGCACTCTGTATAATTTATTTGCTGTAAAGACACTAAAACAGGTGGCTAGCCAGTCAATTATGAGGATAAATTTCATTGTGGTACTTCATAGTATTAATTAACAATGTGGCCAACAAGCCCAAGTGAGTGAACTCGCAGCCTACAAAAATTGCCCCACCGCTGCCCTGAGTTCTGCTAATTGGACGTCACAGTTACTATTGGCCCAAGTTCACAGATTTGAAAACCAGGCCAAATCTGGCAGGCATCTCTAAGCCAAAATCATCTCACATTTGGTTTTCCAGTGCCAAAACGCAGCCAAATGTGCCATTACATCATAACTAATACTTAATAGCTTGTATTAAGAATTGAAATCAGGAGTTTTACGATAAAATCATCTGGCAGTGTGTCAAAGAGTTCAAGAGCTAAAACAAGACAAGAATGAGAATGACACAGAATTAAAAAATTAAGGAAAGAATATAAGAAAAATAAAACAATTAAATGAAAAATAAAGTAAATTTTGTCATTTAACCATAGTTTATCAGTCGGGTAGAAAGGTAGGTGTGGAATTAATGTTTTAAAGATTTCAGCGTTTCCAGCTGTTCATAGGTCCAGCAGCAGACTGTTCCAGCAGCTTCTAACATACACGCTAAAAAATGTGAATAGATACTATACTGAAGGAACAACATGCAATGCTTTTGAAAGAAATTTAAGAATGAATTTAAAAGGAAATTTGGAAAATTATGGGATTGCAGTGCAGGGGTGGACAGATGTCATGCTTCCTCGCCTTCTGGGCCTTCATAGAGTTCGGGACTTCTGAATCTGTCATAGCTTTATACTCTTTTTTTTTATCATATAGCCTTTAAAGATTCAGGTCAGTTTGACATAAAAGACGCCATTAGTTCATTTTTGTCGAATGTAGTTATTTCTTTCTAGGTTATCTTTTTATACTGTATTTTTTTTTCATTTGTTTCGATTGCCCATGCTAGGGAACCTCCCGTTTGTTAATTCTGTTTTTCATACATTTTCAAGATAATCCATAGCTGTCAAATGTTGTGGGTCTTGCAATATTTGCAATGTTATTAGGATTAACATGCTCCAAATGGAAAAGAAATTTACCTGCTGAGTTGGTGAGTACTTTGCTGGATAACTGACACAAATTTGGGTTCTGTCAACTGCATCTTGCCTTAAGAATGACTGATAGTGCTTTGATGGTCAGTGAAAAATATTTTTCACTTTTGCTTTTTTTAATGTTACTTACAAACATCACTCTATCCTTCGTGGGTTCAGTTAATTGGCTTTAACTCATGCCAGGAAACTTTGATGTGTTGTTCTTCTCTTATTATCTCTCTTGCACTTTTAATGTTGTTTCTTACTGTAACAGCGGCCTCTGAGCAGCTGTCAGTAATGGCAAATATGTTGATGTTAGGATTGCAAGCCTAAGACAGCCAAAGATGCTCTTTGATCTGACGCTTGAGTACAGATGGTCTGTTTGTATATCTGCATAAATAGATATATCATTCACTTTGTCCAGATAAAGGTTAAACTACATTAGTTATTATTCAGGACTAAAGCTTTGCGATGAGTTTTAGGCTAGTATGAAAAATTATAATGGACTTGTGTCTCAGTGATTAGCCCCACCCCCCCAAAAAAGAAAAAAAAAAAAAAGACAGACATTCGACTATATAACCTTGGGATCAGTGAAACTGTGGGGACTAAATCAACAATAGTTTTTATTGTTTTTGCTCACGCTTGTAGGCTTTCAAGAGCTTGTCGTCCTTGCTTAAGATGCCAAAGAACAAGGATTAGCCAAAGACCAAATTCTGGTCTTTTTCTAATCTATTCACACAGTGCTTCTGTGCTTGAACCAAACCAGGAGTGAAAATTTAAATTAAAAATTAATATAAAACTGAGAGCCACATTTTCTAGCTGTTTGTGTTAGTGCAAAACCCTCTTTAGGTGTTAAAAAACTACTGCTGGGAATCACTGACGAGATGCAGTTTCAGTTTTGCACCTCTAAGATGAGGACACAGATATTTTTATGGCTGGTCTTATTGCATATGCTATTCTCACGTTATTCTTGTTGACACAGAATTACCTCAGAATTCAGATTTTTATCTCAGAATTCTCACCCAGTTCTAGACTTTACCTCAGGATTTTCACTTTCTTGTTGGAATTTCGCCTCTTAGAATTCTAACTGTCTCATCGGAATACTAACTTTTGCCTCAGAATTCTATCTTTGTTTTCAGAATTGTCATGTTATCCTTGGAATATTGACATAAAAAATTCTCTTTTTTTCTCAGAATTCTTACCCGGATCTCAGAATCCTTGGAATATTGGCACATAGAATTCTGACTTTTACCTCAAAATTCTGATTTTTATATCAGATTTCTCACTTTGTCCTCAGAATTCTATTCTGGGCTTTACATCAGAATTTTCACTTTCTTCTCAGAATGCCGCCTCTTAGAATTCTGATTGTCTCATTAGAATACTAATTTTTGTCTGAAAATTATGAAAAAAATTAATGAAAATTAATTAACATTATTATAATGTTATTTTTGGAGTAATAATACACAGAATTCTCCCTGTTATGTCAAGATTCAGATTTTCATCTCAGAATTCTCACCTGGTTCTCAAAATTCTGGACGTTGTCTTCGAATGATCACTTTCTTGTCAGGATGTTCCCTCTTAGAATTCTGACTGTCTCATCAGATTGTTTAGTTTCATCTCAAAATTACATGCATTAGGTTTCCTTTTCAGAATGCAAGAGTATTTAAAGCAATCATTCAAACATGATTTACTAAGGTATCTGGCAGGCTTACTGTAGACTGTCTATCTGTCCTCTTTCACTTATCCTTATCAGGGTTGTGTCACCTTCAGTGACTCTCAGTAATACTGGTAATTTGATAAAACAGAGCAAACTGGACATGAAGCGGCAGAGGAAAAGGCAAGAATCCCAATGCAAGATGCAAGTCAGATGTGTGTTGCATTTGTCATTATAGGGAGTAGGAGGTTTTTTTTCTGTACAGTTAGCCAGTTGTTTAGTGATGACGAATGAACCTTGCGCCTGGGTCCAAACTACACTGGGTTCTTTAAGGCTGTTTTCTTTTCAGCATGTTTTAATGCTTTTTATCTTGTTCTATTTAATCTGAACAAGCCCATAAAAATAGTCAGTAGTCACTGTCAGCCTCTCTGGGTTTTTATTACCACTATTCATCTGCAGCACGTTTTAAAGGTCAATTTTTGGATGTAACTACATCCAAGTGGCTCACCGTTTGGCAGTCACCAAATACTTGATCAGGTCAGAAAATAATCACTCTGAGGCTAACAAAGATTTGAATGGGTACATGAAGTGGAGAATCAGGAATTTTTCATAGCAAGTAATCCAAACCATTGCAACAGTATATTAATAACTAACCTCATATTGTGGATGAATTACCCCTCTAAAAACTTCTAACTCTGTTAAACTTCATAAACCCTGTTGTCATGGATGTCTGGGTGTTAAACTGTATTGTTACACCTGATAGAGCAGCCACACTGATCATTTTATTAAAGATGAAAGAATTTAGACAGTTTTTAACTCTCTGTAATGCTGCAGTGTTTGTTTGACTTGACCTGAAGAGAAGTTTGGACGTGGAAACGGCTGACGACATCAGATCAGACATCAGTCTGACATGGCATTGGGGGGGCAGTGCAGACGTTTATGTATGTGCAATGCAACTTAATTAATACATGTATGGGTCGGGACCTCACTGTGAATGATCTCCCTCTACACTTCAGGTAAACTATTACATATAGATTTCAGGTTTTTAGGGGGGCATAGTTTGTAATCCAACCTCTGGATAAATCGTGTGCTCTGAGAATAACTGTTTCAGCCTACAAGGACACAGTCCTCAGCAAATTCTTTGATCAAGACGATATCAACTTCCTCTTACTTGCTCTAATTATCCACTGCACTGTATCTGGAGAGAACTACAACCTGTGCTTATGAACCCTCGTTAGGGTCTGGTCCTTTTTGGAACTGCTAATTTCGTTGTAGAATGCTAGTCATTATTGATGTTAAGCCCAATCAACACCCATGCAGAGAAAATGACTAATTTCCAAACAATCAATCAATCAAGCCTTGATAAAATTACTGAGAAGCTAAGCTCTGCCACCTGCTGCTTGGATATCTTACCAACAGGTTTTCAACCGCTTTGATATTTATCAATCTGGTTTTCGTAGGCACCACAGCACCGAGACAGCCCTCGTCAAAGTGTTCAACGATATCCGTATAAATACTGACCGTGGTAAATCCACAGTATTGGTACTATTGGACCTTAGTACGACGTTTGACACCGTTGATCGTGATATATTACTGGAACGTCTAGAGAACTGGGTCGGACTCTCTGGTACGGCACTCGACTGGTTCAAATCCTACCTTAATTAAGAACAGGAACTTCTATGTGTCAATTAGCCAATTCTCATCACAAAATATAGAAATCACATGCGGGGTCCCCCAGGGCTCCATCCTAGGGCCCCTCTTATTTAGCATTAACATGCTCCCATTAAGCCAGATTATAACCACCAATAATATTAACTACCACAATTATGCAGATGATACTCAACTTTATATCTCAATGTCACCAGTTGATGTTGAACCTATCCAAACCCTTAATAAATGCATTGAGCAAATTAACAACTGGATGTCTCATAATTTTCTTCAACTGAACAAAAACAAAACTGAAGTACTTATCTTTGGACCCAAAAAAGATCGACTAAATATCAGTAATCAGCTTAAACTGGTCCAACTAGAGACTAGAATCTAGGTGTAATAATGGATCCAGACCTGAACCTCCAGGGCCACATAAAAGTAATAACAAGGTCAGCCTTTTATCGCCTGAGGAACATTTCTAGGATTAAAGGACTAATGACACAAGGAGACCTAGAAAATCTCATCCATGCATTTATCTCTAGTCGCCTTGATTACTGTAACAGTATCTTCACAGGTTTACCTAAAAAATCAATCAGACAACTGCAGCTGATTCAGAACGCTGCTGCTCGTGTTCTCACTAGAACCAAGAAAATAGAGCACATTACCCCAGTTCTAAAGTCATTACACTGGCTCCCTGTAGCTCAGAGAATAGACTTTAAAGTGCTTTTATTAGTTTATAAATCCTTGAATGGGTTAGCACCAGAGTACATTAGAGATCCGCTATCATGGTACAAACCATCCAGATTAGTCAGGTCCTCCAGCTTTAGTTTACTGACTGTCCCTAGAACCAGAACTAAACATGGAGAAGCAGCTTTTAGTTTCTATGCTCCTCACATCTGGAACACACTAGAGACACTCGGGAGAATGCAAAGCTGCAGAGACACTGAAGTCTTTTAAGTCTAAAATTAAAACTTACTTATTTAGACTTGCTTATGAGTAACTGATCTTATTATGGCTTTTTACTTGCTTGTTGATTATTGTTTTATTGTAAATGCTTTCTTGTAAATGTTTTTTGTATTTTAACCTTTAAAGTGATTTATTTTCTTTTTTCTGTGTTTTAATTTTAATCATGTAAAGCACCTTGAATTGCCTTGTGCTGAAAGTGTGCTATACAAATAAAATTGCCTTGCCTTGCCTTGATGATTTAGCTGTGTCTTTGTTTATTAATGAACACATTGTTAATAATTTCTATTTCTGCCTGCATATTTTTGTGATACTTTTCCCCGTCAAGTATACTTGGATCCAACGGATTTTAAAAATGGTCCCTGATTGGAGTCAGCGCTAGCCACTTGGATAGAAGTTAATTGTCTTTTAAATTTAAGGTATTTTTCCCTCTAGATGTAACTAACAATGTATTTGTATGAGAACGCAATGTTTAGGAGGCAGCGCTAGCATGCTGACATGCAGATGCATATTATTGTTTCTCCCACTGAACAGCAAAGTGTGACTTTCTTGCTGGTTGCTGGCCTCTTGGACTCTGCTCTGATCTACTTTGTGCCTTTGGCAAAGAGTTGAACATAGTACAGTAACATGCTTATCTGGCTGTGACATAGGTTTTCCATATCTGGCCAGCCAGGAGTCTACATGGACATGACTGGCTGTGTCTTTGGTGTGTACAGTCTCTCTGGGCTGCACCTGAACTCCTGTTCCTCACTGCCACTTAAAGAGGCCATCTGTAAGATTTAGCCAAGCTGGGGGAGGACCCGCCAGGCTCCTGATTAAAGTGATGAGCTGTAAAATTGAAAGGGAAGGGGGGGTGACAGCTGGCTCCTGCCTGCTACACTGAGCTTCATCTTGTCTGCTGGGAGACGAACCTTCCTGGTCTACCTGCTCCCCCTGTCACTGTAAATGGGTTTGTTTATGTCTACAATGTCAAGACTGCTATATGGTAGACTGCTAGAATTCCTCGCTTCAGTTCTGCTCCTTGCATACTATTGATCCATCATAATTAGTCGACTGTCGGGTAGTTATAACACTGACAGCTTTTATTGTTTGGATACTCTTTGTAATTGTGGTTTTCACTGTCATTTTAAGTGCAGCAGACTTTGAGAGGCGTTTGCGAAAATCTTTGGACTGTGTGTGTGGGAAGGGTACGTTAAACCTTTAAATGTGAAAGTTAGCATCTGTTAGCATTTTGTGGTTCAGTCTTTACACAGGCGTCTCTACATGTAAGCAGTTGGGATTTAAAGCAAATTATAAAATTGTTATAATTCAATGTTTAATATGCATTTAAATGTTGAATATTTGCAAAAGTAAACTATATTTAATTTATTTAAATTTTAAAAGCATTGTATTGCAGAATTGCTGAATGCAAATGATACCTTTTCAGCCTTTAAAGCGTCAGTGTGTCATGAAAATCTATTGAAACTGTAAACCAGGATTTGAAAGCAAATGTGGTGATGGCAGTTTTTAACTGCTGTCAACTGTGTGCTCAGTGGAAATGCATGAGTGAAGACTTGGTATGATAATGTGATGACTGAGATGGCAATTTGCAATGCAGGCCTACTCATATGAGCAAAGCGTCACAAAGCTAATAGAAGTCAGAATATCTTTTCTTCCTGAATGACAAAATCTTCTCTACTGCTATCAGTCAACATTTGCATTAGATCATTAAACTTGTTTTGTAATGTAGCTGGCCTTTTCCCCTAAAAATAAATTCAGTCTACAAAAAACACAAAACAAAAAAGATGTTGAATGGTTGTCACACTCGAATCCCCTCATTTAATTTAAGAAAATTTCAAGAATCAACCTGATCTTTAGCTACAAACTAGCTAAGGTGAAAAAATGCTAAATACCTAATAATTAATAGTGTTTATATTCAGAGCAGTTTTCCTGCTACACTGGAAGGAGCACGCTAAGTATACTGTCTCATAAATTATTTTATTAACATATTTTTAAAGTGCATAGAAATTTTATGTCGTGAAAAATCTTTTTAAATTTTAGAAAAACACAGCTTAGGTTATGTTTTTGTGAAAAGTAACTTGTGTTTAAAAAGTCTGTGAAGATCTTTCTTGACATGTCAAAATACAGTAATATTTGACTACGTAGCATCCTAACTTTTAGGGAAAAGTTTAGCTAAAAAGCTAAAGAGAAGAAAGAGACCAGTTGTTTCAAAGTTTTGTGGGCCTCCAACCTGACAGAAGAAAGTCGAAAGACTGTCAGGTAAGAAAGTAAGTAATGAAGACTGGAGATTAAGAGAACAAGCTCAAAGAGTTGAAGCAAAATGTCATAACAACTTACATTTCATGATTATTGTAGCTGTAGCTACCGAATATGTGTTCCATGCCTGCTATATTAAAGCTAAAACTGTGTCTGCTGCTTAACATGCAAGCTGAAGCATGTCCACTGTTACTGCTTTGGAGAAAGTGTTCATCACTGAAGATAAACTACTGTTAACTCTCATTCTCATTTGCAGTCAAACTCATTTGCACAAGAAAAAGTGGCTGCTTTGGTTTGTTTGCTGTTTGTATTGAGTGGCACTCATTATGACAATTTGCTGGTATTGATCATAGCTGTGAGGAGCGCGAACGTGACTTACTACAGCTGCTTTCTGTATGAGTTAGGATTTTACTTGTCTGTCAAGTGAAGGAAAGAAAAACATGAAATCTAACAGTATCGTCACATCTTAAAAACAGTGCTGTGTCTCCATAGATTTGAAGTGGTGATCTAATGGCTGAATCTGTTCAGGGAGCCTGCATATCGAACCGGAGGGGTGCGGGTAGCTCTCTATTAACAGGGCTGTGATGGTGAGGAGGCTAAGTGCGAGGTCAGGGAGGCCACTGTCACCCTGGGGAGGTTTAAAAGCCATGTGCTGAGACAACCATGCGCTCCTCTCCACTGGGCTGTCTGTCAGCTGGCTACAACTGGGAATGTGGAACCATGGCAACCTCTCATTCAGATTTCTCACTGTGATTATCTTCTTTTTGGGTTTCTTACCTGTATTCAGATATACTGAGCAAAATATTACAGCCAGCCCTGCCTAATGTGGTGTTGATCCTCGGTATTATGTCCGTAAAAAGCATCAAAACACAGATATCTGATGCCAAAGTAAAGTAAAACTGCTTTCGGCTGCTCCTTCATTCACAATGAGTCGTGACATCACCATTCCACTACGCTCTGAAGCCGCACCAAAGACCAGTCAGGGAATCCTTTAAGAAGTCCTTTAAGTTGTGGGTAATATATAGGCTTGTTTTAGCTTGAGAGGTCAGTGAAGCTGGCCACTAAGGGATTTATCTATTGTTTTGACTTGCAACGTTGGCCTGGAAATGATGAAAGAATACATTTGTTACTAACAGAATATTGAACGTGGGAACATTGGAGCAGAGGAATATAATATGTGATACTTAATTCACAATTTTAATGCTCCGTTTTTAAACAACATAGCTTAACTATTTGTCCACCAAGATAGATTTACATGGCTAGTAATTAACTTTAAGGAAGTGCATCCTAATGCCACACCAGGAGAGTTTCAAAGCTGACTTTTAAGGGAGATAACAATGAAAAGCATGTGACTGAAATGTGAACACATCAGCAGGCACATTGAGAATATGCCTAGTATTAGTTCAGGGAGACCAGAAATTTAAGAAATTCTCAGAACCAACCCTTCTACACATCCAGATAGCAAATAGGACTAGGTGTTGAAGCTGTTTTAGTGTGCCTCAGATATTGTATTTCTACAAGCTGCTTTGCAACCCACCCCTTCTTGCTGTTGTTACTGTGTTGCTGCTGCTTCATGTTTTGTTCTAAAAAGAAAGGGGGTCTGTCATTTATCTTTGGTGGCACAAAGCTGTGCCACTAAAGGTGAATGACTGCAAACAGAATATGAATCTTCTTTTGACTATAGTGAACCTCATTAGACATATACATTTAGGTTTATTTCTATAAACAACAAATACAAAAACTACAAGCAAGGACAAAGACAGATGCTGCACACTAAGATGTGAACACACAACAGCTTTCTTAAAATTTGACACTGTTTGCTTTTCCAGGTGGAATACAGTGTCTAAAGTGTGAAGACCAGTGTGCCTGACTCTGCCGAATAAAAATGATTTGGATCCTGGCAGTGTCCCATTTTGATGTTTTTGATTTTCATTACAGGTTCAGACTTGCTAATTCTACAATAAGCTATAGCTGCTAGTAGCTTAGTGTCTCTAAACCCAGTGTTGTTTAGAGTTCCAATAATTTTACATACAATAAAATGTACTGCTGCTTCAAACAGTATAAAGCTGCAAATAACTCAGTGTTTGAAATCTACCAACATGACGTTAATGATAAAACAGAGAGTTCAGTCCTTTTTGCAAATGCAGTATTTAAAATGTTGGTAGGTCAGTGACTATATCCCCACGCTAACAGCGCTAACATGGGAAATCCTTGATGTACGATAGCAATAAGAGTCTATTAAAGAGTTTAAGGCGTGCTGACATGTTCTTGACTTTTTTGTAACTGGTCATGTTTTTTCACTTAGGTTTTCTCCCCTTCGGTACAGCTGTTATTTAGGGATGAAAGAGGCTATGATTTAAACTTACATAAATAAGTTTAAATCACAATTACTATGAGAATGAGATTAGAAATTAGTATAGTTATATTTGTTCAAACTATGAACTTGTGGGGAAGAGCGCTACCCGAATGCAAGTGGATATGCCAAGGGAAAATCTTGATTTTTGCTGGTTCTCCTTTATCTTTCTGTCTTTAAGGGAACATAAAGCTCTTTTATATCACAGACGCACACACATCTATGCAAAGTTTGCTGTCTAAGCATGCGTATGAAGCTGTGGATGAAGTCTGCTGGCATCAACAGATTTTTTTTTTTTTGCCAGACAGAACTGCCAAAGCAGTTTCAGAGATATTTCAAAGTGTAAAGGTGTTACTTTGTGTTTCGCCATGTGTGATTAGCTCACTTAATATGTTGCTTGTGCTTTTGCCAAGTGTGCATGGAGGAGGCAGACGGCACATCGCCTGTGAAAAGAGTTGACACAAGCTCATGATTTCTTTCCATTTCATTTTATTCCTTCAGATGTTGGGAGAGCAGTTCACGCCCCAGCACACATCACAGAAAAAGTGGTACAGCTGTTCAGGAGTAAAAGTGAGTTTACCTTCTTGGCCTCCATCCAGCAGAAGTCCTCCACGTCAGGAGTCATATTCTCCATCCACGAGTCAGAACACAGGTAATCCAGCTGTAATCCTCTTCATTTTGGCCCATGGCTGCTTTTCTGTATAACTTTTCTTCCATGGATTACAGAGCGTGCTTGTTTTAAATTAAACCTAGACTGGATTTATCATCTTACTCTTAGCTGTTTGCAGAAGGCTGTTGATGAGTAAATTAAAGAGCAGTGTACTATTACAGCATTACCAGTGTAAGCCAGAGCATGATGGGAGGCCAGTCACTGGAATAATAGAGCCCTTCAACCTGTACACTATGGGCAGAAAGATAACGTTCCGTGTTCAGTGTTCATAAGATCACTGTGAGGTATAAAGAAATAGAAAAATGCCAAAAAAATCCCCAAACCCCTTCTTTCACACAATGCTGTACAAACAACCATATACAAATGTGGAACATATGGCCTTGTAATTGAGCTGCTGTGAACTACCAATATGGGAAAAAGCTGATTGTTTTTCCTGACAAAATGTGGGAATATTTCTAATGGCTTCTTAGTTGTTAATGAATTCCTGGCAGTGGATTGTAAGGTTTGTCCCTGAAGGTGATGTAAGATATCAGTGAGTGGCAGCAGTGAGATCACCCTGTGGCCCCCAGAGAAGCTATGAGTTGTTTGTAAAGGGCAGGCGACAATGATTTTCCTCCTGTGCTCTAAAGGTAAAAGCCTTAAAGTTCTGTAAAACATGTCGTCCAAGTGAGCATGCGAGGTAGAGATTATAATTTCTTGCTGAGGATCAATACGAGGGCAAAATTGCACACAATGGGAGAGTGAAGTATAGCTGGTCCTCTAAAGCAAGGCAAACAAGACATACAGTTGCTGAAAAGTTTTAATAGATGTACAGCGCTATGCAAAGGTCTTGAGCCGTGTCCTGTTTCTTTATATTTTGCTAGGAAAATTGACTGGTACTTATATAGTGGCTTTCTTTTTAGTTTTGAGCACTACTGAAAGTCTCATTTACCCAGTTATAATCTTTTCAAAAAAGCAGTGTATGTGTGATCCTCAAGATATTTGGTAAAAAAAAAACTTAGGATCAGTATCTTGCCTAGGGAAATTATGACTTGAGCTGGGGATTCATCCTGCAACTGGTAGACGACCCACTCTTCCAGATGATCCACAGTTGTCCCACGTTGATGTAGTGATTTTTGTAAAAATATGCGTAAACATACATGAAAATACAGTATACAGGGGAAAACAGAAGTTGTACAGTCCTAACACCTTTATTCTTTCACACTGCCTGAACTCTCTTTGGTTGAGCTTTACTTTAATTTCCTTAAATAGGAATTGTCTGGAATAGTTCTCCAGGCTTCTTGAAGGATATTTAAAGTTCTTCTTTGGATGTTGTCTGCCTTTTGTTCTTTTCTGTCTTAAGATTATCCCACACTGCTTCAATAATTGTGAGGTCCAGGCATTAAGTTCTATCCTTAATGGTTACAACATTAAATGTTGCATTCATGTTAACCCAAGACATTGCATCCATTCAATGCATTCCTTACCATATAGGCAACATGATCTTAAATTGGCTGATGATATAAGCTTTGGTTTAAAGTTTTAATGCATGGAAGTAAAGAGTGAGTTCTTCAGGACATCTTTTTTGAGTACTCAGCCTAAGTATATTGCAGTGTATGTCAGTGCCCGTGTACTTATTTCTTCAAGCACGTAGTACTGTATATGATCCACACTTGAAGAGAAATGCGCTGCCTCCTACTGTGCTTTAAAGGTGACCCTTAGAGTTCCTCTTTAGTCCCTCTTCTTCTCTCTCTTTCTCACTTTTTTTCTCACATTACCTTCAGGCATAATTGCTGCACAGTGGGTTGGCCGAACAACAGCAAGCAAAGCTAAATGGGGCCAGATGACTGTACTGCCCTCCTCCTTCAGGCACAATGACATGCTCTATGCAACATATGTAGCCCTGAGGAGTGCTGGGACTAAGCAAATGTTGCATTAAAGGCCCTCAGCCACACTCAAACACACCCAGTTAGATATACTAATTGCTAAGCCACTTATAGTGTATATTGCTCTAAAAATGTTCAGGATAGGTCTGTCCACCAAAAAATAATGTTGTAACTGCATTTACACATATGTGTTGTTTTACCAGATTTAGAACAGTCTTCCAACCCAAACACTAAAGTACATAATTTATTATCGGCATCAAAAGTTGCCAGTTGGTCTGTATTCCCAAACCTCTATTTCTATACTAGCTTTCACTGTTCCTTCCACATCCATTTCAACTTATTCATGACTTTTTTACTATTCCATGTCTTCTAGTGCTGTGTTTAAGGTTTAGTTGGATTTAGTCAAAACCTACTTTAAGTCAGATGTGTTTCATTATGCATCACCTCTATGTCTTTGTCGGGTTTTGAATTGTCTGTTCACAGTGAGATCCTTGAACACACTTTATTACGCAGTAACGAAGATACTGCTTCTGGACAGAAACAGATCAGGCAGGCATTATACAGATTTCTTGAAATTTCAGTTCAGTTCAGTTTAGTTTTATTTAGTGCCAAGTCATAACAGCAGTTGCTTAAAGTGTGTTATATTGAAAAGCACCTTAGGTACAGTACCTGCAGTGTTAGAAAGAGCTCCGGCAGAACCAGGAAGGGGGCAGCTATCTGCCGGTTGGGAGTTAAGGGGAAAAGAGATGAGAGAAGAGACCATAGGGAGACAGGACAAAACATGAACTATGGGAGAAATGTAATGCCATACAGTAGTAGTGTATAAACATGCGGGGAGTGAAAGGATGGGAGTGGAACAGAAGTGCTCAATGCATCATGGGAAGGCCCCCAGCAGCCTAAGCATATAACAGTATAACTAAGGGATGCTTAGGCGTCCCTTGATCCAGCCCTAACTATAAACTTTATCAAAAAAGAAGGTTTTGAGCCTAATATTAAAAGTAGAGAGGGTGTATTTTTCCTGAATCCAAACTGGGAGCTGGTTCCACAGAAGAGGTGCCTCCCATTCTACTTTTAAATACCCTAGGAACCACAAGTAAGCCTGCAGTCTGAGAACAAAGAGCTCTACTAGGATGATATGATACTATCGTGTCTGTAAAATAAGATGGGTCCTGATTACTTAAGACCTTGTATGTTAGAAAAAGGATTTTACATTTGATTCTGGATGTAATAGGGAACCAATGAAGAGAGAGGCCAGTATGGGAGCGTTAAGCTCTGTTTCTAGTCCCTGTCAGCACTCTGAATGCAGCACATTAGGTCAACTGAAGGCTTTTCAGAATACCTTACTGTGATTGTAGAGTGACTTTTCAGCACGCTAGAGAGATTTTGTAATTTTGGCAATTTTGCACAGATGAAAGAAAGCAGTCCTACATATTTGTTTAATTTGCATGTTGAAGGGCATATCCAGGTCAAAAATGACTCCAAGGAAGACGAGGTAATGCCATTCAGAGAAAGTGCCTGGTTAAACACCATGTTTCTGAGGTTTTTAGGGACTTAAAGTACAATAACTCCAGTTTTGTCCAAATTTAAAAGAAGAAAATTTAAGGCCATCCAGGGCTTTATGCCTTTAAAGCATGCCTATGTAGCTAGATAGTATTACCATACAGCTAACATTATTGGCATAGCAAGACTTTCATTCCTGTAATTTTGGATGAAACTCATTATGTAACATTCAGACATAGTATAATTATAAATGTTTCTTCACCACTACCACCAAACCGTTTAACTGACTTTCAGTCATTTTTCTTCATATATTGTGCATTGTCAGGTATTGCAAGAGAGAGATTTGGATGCAAATCTAGCCCAGCTAAGCCACAGCAGGATGAAGTTATTTTGAGACGAGTTGTTTTCTGAGAGAGACTGCCACACTGTGAGCGTAATTAAATTTGGTGAGATGGGCGCAGCCTTGACTGGCTTGGTGCAGACCTGTGCTCCATTGTGACTGAGGATTTGTTCTGAACCTCTGAATCCTCTCTGAAGGCCCTATTAGCCCTCCGCCGATGCCCATTCTTTCCCATTATAACACAAGTCTCCCATTCAGCCACCTAACACACAGCCACTGTAGCTCTACGGCTCAGCCAAATCCAATCAGACATTCCTTCTCTATCGCTCTGTCTTTCCTTTCCTTCTTCATCTTTCTCCCTGCACAATCAAACGGTCCTGTCTTTCCTCCCTCCCACTGACTCTGCTAACTCTGCTTTCCCGATATGATAATATCCTTTCTCTCGCCCCTCCTCTCCTCCTCCACTGTCCTCATCCTCAAAGTGAAAACGTCTTCTGAATGCAAGCATTTCTCGGTGGCCTGTGCTAAAGCAGAAAAAGTTTTTTTTTTTCTTGCACCCAGCACTGGGGAATGAGGAGGAAGGTTTATTGCTGCTCCACTAGACTGAATAGAACAAAAGAATCCCATTTCTGCCTAGACAGCAGTTTTCTGGGTACCAGTAACGCTCTTATTGTCAGCAAGTGGCAATAGCTCTGTGATGAAGTAACTCAAAGCCTGGTCTCTCCACTGCTCTTCCCACCTGTGCACTCAAAGATGCTCAGCCATTCTCCTCCAGCTGCTCTGTTCATCTGCCTGCCCTTTTGTCACTCTACAGGTCTGCCTCTCCCTCAGCGCCTCACTTCATAAGCACTCACAGGTTCTTCTCTTTTAAGAAACATGCTGGGAAAGAAGAGGGACTTGTTAAGCTTGGCTTCCTGGTAAAAGTTTGTGAATGTTGGTGAGTGCAGGGAAGCTGAATGCAGAAAATGCCTGGCCTACTGCTGAATTCTATTTATATCAGCAGTTACTTGAACACGGGAGCGATAAATTGGCTCTCCAGGATTTTCAGATACTGACTTCTGTCAAACGTTTTAACAGAAGTCAGCATATTTATGTATATTTTACCTTTACACAGGTGTAAAGGTGAACATTTCAGTCTCCCGTGCCTTAGTAAAAGTACAGGTCATGTGTAGAATAGAAAATCCCTGCCTAAACTCAAAGGCAATGGAAGATTTCTTTTATAAGACAGTTGTACCAATACCCACATTGACTATTATCCACCTCATGACTTGTTAGCAGTTCTAAATACTTCAATCTGTATTACTGGAAGAAAAATGTTAATGTTGTTCATTTTGTTCAATTTTAGCCTAAGAAAATTAATTCATAGCATCTGATTCTCTATAAATTATACCTTTGAAAAGCAGGTCTGATGGCATATTGACAAAACAAAATGATCGATCATCATTACTTGGTAAAACTGCCACTGACAATTTGGTTTCGTCTTTCCCTGCCAGATGATCCTAAAATGATCCTAAAACTAAGTGTTGCCATAGAAAATTCCTGCGTCCACCTCCAGCCTGTTTATTTCGTGCTATAGTTTGATCCACAGAAGCTTGTTTTGCCATCAAATGGGATTTGTGTTTGAATGTTGAAGAAGAATAACCTGCTGGCTGCGATCCTGAACTCCTGATCTCTCCAGTGGAGCAGCGCTGAGGATGAGCCATGGCCTCTCACCTCCGACAGATGCCAGTTTCCTCAATGAACTCCCTAGATTATTCTAGAAAGTGCACTCCCTTGCAGGGTTTGCTTTAAAGGTGTGCAATACAGTACAAATGCTGTCTTTGGCTTTGTCTGGACTTAATAGATACTTTCCCAGAATTACAGTTCACTCTACAGTTACTGTTTCCATTTTACACATGTATTCAACCCATCTTGATATCAAATGTGGAACAATGTGCTTATTATGTGAACAGTACTGGACCCTACTGGAATACTATTTTTACACCTTAAAGTGCATCAGAAGGGCTACAAAGTTCCTGTCGCAAACATCTTCAAAGTGGCAGTTATTTGGCGTTCTGTACACGTTCAATCCATAGTTTTTGCGTGACGTCAGTGCTACTGGGACACGCCTACCTGGCGGGCAAAAACAGTACTGCGGTCCTTTGCCCTCCAGCCTTCTTTTGAATTTTCCTTTGTGTAAAATGTGGCACCAACATGTGAGCACACCTGTCTTAACACTGCCTTACATCTCAAATTCCACCAATCCATTCTTCTCCACTGCAATCCAGGCTGTCAGCAGTGACTCATTTAAACTGTAGGAATAATTTACCTGACATCAGAAAAATACTCGGTCAACTTTACTGTTATGCCATGACATTAATGTAAAAAAAATAATATTACCAAAGAAAGAAAAAAAATAAAAAATAAAAATAAAAAATAATACTACCAGAACTTTTTTGGCTGTAAACTGTAAAGGTCAGAGAGAGTCACCAAAATGCCAGATTTACGTGGGGTAGTTTGTTTAGGCTAGCTATGTAGAAGTTACTTTTGCTTTAATGATGAATAAATTCTTCTAGAAATACATCAAAAATACATGGAGCTGTCCGTACTTTGAAAGCTTTCATCCTGGCAGCATTGTAAGGTGAGTGATTCTATACAGCAGCGGTCCCCAACCTTTTTTGCGCCATGGACCGGTTTATGTCTGACAATATTTTCACAGACCAGCCTTTAAGGTGTCGTGGATAAATACAACAAAATAAAACCAGTACCGGTACCAAAAAAAAAGATTTATTCATAACACACGGGAAAAGACCCAGGGAAACCGAGTTAATGTTAAAAACGATTAAAAAAAATAACGATAAAAACCCTGAAAGCCACAAATTTCACACCCGAGCCTCAACACTCGTGGCTTGGTACCAAACGACTCACGGACTGGTACTGACCGTGGCCCGGGGGTTGGAGACCGCTGCTCTACAAGACACGTTGATGCCACTGAACTGGAGGCTTTTGTTATTTGCCCTGTTGAAAGCCATTTTAAATATATAATTTAAATATAAATATTTGTTTGTGTGTGCATGCCATTAAGTTTGTAAACATGATAGTTTGAAAAGTTTTTCTCATAAAATTTGTAGTGGGATCATGGTATCATGGCTTACATCCACCAAGGTCTTCAAGGTCAGCTTAATGATTTATTTATTGAAAATTGACAAAAAGCCTAATAACTTAAAAACTATGATTCTCATAAGTGTGGTTGTTTTTTGTCAACATGTAGAAAGATACTTAATTTCATGTCACATTTGATCTCTGTACTTTCCTTTAAGGCCAGCAGATTAAGCTGTAGGTCAAAATGATAATAATGCTGTATGAAACTATTTAAACTATGTTTGTTATTGCCACTGTAGGTCTTGAAAGCATATTAGGAATGATATGTGGGGATTCTAAATATCACACTACATGTTACATTTGACTTCTGACCTCACTTTGCATTTCACATCTGCCAACAGGGAAAATAAAAAAAACTAAAGACTAAGTACTTAAAGTACATTTAAAAAGAGCCAAAAAGTGTTAAAAGTGATTATTATCACTTTAACCTTCAGATGAATCTATTGACCTTAAATAAAAGCCAGAGGTCAAATGGTATTTTAAATATTTAATATGTATTTTTAACAAAGAGCACACTTGTAATAATCATAGTTTCAAAGTTCTAAAGCTTTTTGTCCATTTTTGACCAACAAATAATTAAGTTGACCTTGAAGACCTTCGTGGATGTAAGACAAATTTTAATGGATTGTTAACATGACCTCACTCTGAACCCCTACAAAGTTTCATCAGAATTAATTCAAAACATTTCAGGCTATTATGTTTACAGACAGAATGATGACACGCACGCACACACGAAGTGTTGTTTCTGATAGTGGCAGGACTGCACACTCATACAGCAGTGACTGAGGTTTACCAGAAAATAATGCTCAACCTGGATGATGTGGTTTTCAGGCAGAGCATTAAGGCATCAAAACTAAGTCATACATCAAAGCTCCTATATTCTCAAGATAGTTTTGACATCAACATTTGGTTTTCTCAGCTGCTGCTCTCGTTTCTGTGATGCCGCCTTTGAAAACTAAACATGTCATTGGGCAGTGCCGCTCCCTGTCTGGCTAAGAAGCCTGCAGGGAAGCAGCCTCGATAGCGTGAGTCCCTCAGGAAAACAAATTACTCACATAGCACAGCGGTGGCTCTGCCTGCTTTCTAGCAGCAAAAGACATTCTTATTGGGAGTCTCTCTCAAACTTCCCAGAAACCTCTGTGGTTGCTATTAGTTTGAATGACAGGAACCCCCCCCCCCAAACAGTCCTGAAACAGCCAGACCATCTCCACCTGTCCAGCTATCTTTAGACTGCAGGGACCTTCAGCGTTTTGGCTGGCTACTTCCTCCTCATAATTTAGGGAAAAGTGGCCAAAACAATTTCTGGCTACATCAGAAAATCTCTAGATCTGTTCTATAGAAGTAAGAACATTGATAACTTGAATGTCTCACTTTGTCTCTATTAAATTTATAGCTTATAATTGTTGTTTGTAGTGAGAAAAAAGTACATTTTGAATTAAGAATGTGATGCAGTAATTGAATGTTTCTTCTGTCATTTCTCTGTTATTGAAGCAGTTTGTCTCTATGACTATGTGTGGCAAAAGAAGATTGGAATCGCCAGAGATTACAATACCACCTTCTTTCTATAATAACTGTAGCTTATGTACATATTATTGTAGCACTAAAAAGTTCAATTTGTATGAGCAGTTTTGATAAGATGACAACATTTGATATCCCTATATATAAAATATTGCCATGCAAAATATCTTGATACTTTGTTGTATTGATTTCTCCAACACTACTAGAAAACTGGGGGGTGGAGGTGGGAGGAATCAATATAGCATAGTACCACCAGGGGCCATGAAAGGGAAAGAGGCACATCTTGGGCTACGATATTTGCTGAGTCAAAGAAATCTGGTGCCCAAAGTAAAACAAAATATTAATAATAAATTCAGGGAAAGCCATTCATGAGGCATATTTTTAATTTTTGGCAGACACTCCCCTCTGTTTATGTTTTATTCACTCCACTACATCCTGTACCCAAATGATTCATTGACTGTTTAGACCTGACATCGTCGTCACCCTCATTATAACAAACCTGAGGTGGCCTGCCTCACACAGCGCTTGGCTGGTATTAATGTCGTGCTGAACACACTCCAAACTGTGAAAATGAGAATTGATTTCTTCTTTCACATCACATCCCATTGATCTATATACCTCAAGCTGTGCTTTGGTGGTAAAGTTGCACCTTTCCACTACCACCCTCTGACCTGATGGCAACATTTGCTAAATCCACAATCTCCAATCAAGCATAGCCTTCTTGTGGCAACTGAAGCACAACGCCTTGCAACCAATCCTGGTCATACTTTACAGGTCAGTAGAGAAGGCATCGGCGTGCTTTGCCATCGTCATATCTGCTTTACCTCCTTCTCCTCCCGTTCTATGGACAAGCTCCAGAGTGCTGACCTTCCTATATAGCAGATAATTGGCTGTCATCTGCCTTCTATGAAATAGCTGCATGACACTGGAGGTGAAGAAAAAGGGCAGGATGATATACAGCTAACCCAGAACTCTCTGGCAGCCATTCATTTCCAAAACTTTTCTCCCAGAGACGATGCCACTGGATTTTGATAAAGAACACTTGTCACCTCAACAGCTTCCTCCCACAGCTGTCACAGCACTTCCGAGACTTTCTACAGCCCACAATCTCCATCTCAGGAGATGCAGCCTGCAACCCTGCCACTGTGGCTGTTTATTTATCACATAGTAGTTTGAACCACTGTCTCCTCTGGTCTTAGCAGACTCATAATACTATAGAAAAAGATGCTAGAGGAATTTGTACTGGTATTAAGTGTTATATCCCCCATTAACACTCATACCACCACTTATCACTTTGACTATTCAGTCAAAAGTCAGCAGTTTCCACTTAAGGAATTATTTGTCCATTTGCTGCCTTGTTAGGCTAAGAGTTTGAAAACTGATATGACGGTTTATGATTGTTGCAACCGTTGACATCCTGGAGTTTCTGCTGGTTGTCTGGCAGCTGCTAACAACCAAACATAGTCTGGAAAACAACCACACCCACATTTACATTTTTTCACCTTTTTTTCATGCATTTGAAAAAATTAGATTTACGTAGCTTGCTAATTATTTTGCTGTAGTAATGTGCGTAATCATATTATTATTAAATGGCTGTGTCAAATCATACCAGTCAAATGTTTAGGAGAGTACTCATTCTTGAAAGTAAGTTTTCAAAAAAAAAATAAAAAATCTAACTAATTCTGATTGCATTAATAATAAATCCTGTTAGTGACTGTTGAAATCATTAATCTTTGATGATTTTTATTGTGATATAAATTTAGAATCCTGTGTTCAAGTAGCACATTTTGTTGCCTAATGCAATATTATCGCGTTAAGACTCGTTGATCATGTTAGCACAACTGAAAACTGTCATGCTAGTAATGTATGCACTGAAGAATCAATACATTTTGGTTAATTACATATCCGGAGCATAAATCCTTCAGGGTTTGCTTTTAGTGTAAAAACTTAAAACAAATCTACATCAAACAAACAAAATCTACAAAAAGAAATCCTTTATTCTGATACTTCTAAGCTGAATAATCAAAATAGAAACAACAAAATTTTCATCCAGCAGTATATATATATAGACTTTAGGAGGACCAGGAAATCTGTGACCTCTGTTTCGAATACTACAAATACCTTGGATTACACATAGACAATAACCTGGACTGGGTTAAAAACACCACTGCCCTCTACAGGAAGGGCCAGAGTCATCTCTATTTTCTGAGGCGGCTGAGGTCTTTAAACATCTGTCGGACAATGCTCAGGATTTTTTACGAGTCTGTTGTGGCCAGTGCCATCTTCTATGCTGTTGTATGCTGGGGCAGCAAGCTTGAGAGTCGCAATCACAAACTGATCTGCAAGGGCAGCAATGTGGTGCGGATGGAGCTAGACTCCTTTAAGGTGGTGTTGGGCAGGCAGATGTTGTCCAAGATAAGGACAATGCTGGATAATACCTCCCACCTACTCCATGACGTGCTGGCCGGTCACAGGAGCACGCTCAGTGAGAGACTGTGATTACCCAAATGCACCACTGAACGACACAGGAAATCATTCCTGTCTGTACAACTCCTCCATGTAGTACACTGCACACACTGCAATAGTTACATCCTTTTGCACATGCTCTACAGTAAAAATAACAAATAACAAAGTTTTACAAGTTAGAATAAAATGCTAGTCATATAGATTTCACCTCTGTAATATTCTGGATATTCATTATTGAGCTATTTGTATGAATTAGAGCTATTTTTTTTATATTTTGTAAACTTTGTAATATATTATATTATTTATCTTGGAGCAACTGTAACCACATAATTTTCTTAGGGATTATTAAAGTATTCTGATTCTGACTCTGCTTACTTTCTTGTCTCTTATGAGTACCATATAATAAAGGTGCTAGATGATGAGCAGTGGGGCATATGATATATGATACTATATATTTCAAACTGATGTAGTTGTCTTCTTGCTCTTTTAGCCACCAATGTCTCCAGCTTCTCTTTTGATTCTGGTCAGAGGTAGTTGGTAATACTACGTGAAAAGGGCAGTATGCACAGTACCCATAGAGACTGATACAGCAGATCAGTCTCAGATTCTGGCGTTAATGTCAAATTCTGAAAAGCAGAATTTGAATTTCTTTAATCAGAACCAGAGTCGTGCTAACTCTGCTAACACACAAAAAATGTTTTCCCAAACTTTTCCTTTCAACATAATACAACTTGCCATTAGAACACCGGAGCCGCTGTACACTTGTGTAGATAATAAATGATTAATGATTTGAATAATTATTCTTTATTATTGACAAGGTAGTGTGTTAAATTGTATAAAACAACAAATGTGGGCACATTTTTACGTGACCACAAACTTTTGAGTGGTACAACATTTAACAGATAAATATGAAAATCAAATCGATTGGATTTTCTAGCACTGCATCAAATCATTAAAATATGTCTCCACCTAATCACAGTGGAGGCAAATAGAATTTTGTTTGTGATGCTCATGGCAAAGGAAAATTTGCACATTTAAAAGTTGAAGAAATCTGATTATAATTCAGGATCCCACAAGCAAGAACTGGGAAACTCTTACAGTATATGCTCTAAGATATAATTCAAGTCATGTGTTAGGTTTAAGATACGATGACCACGACCTTGTACAAGGACTGAACTTGTACCAATACAGTCCTTAAGGCACATGAGAAATTTCTAGAGAAAAATATATCAGAGTACATTCAATCACTGAGTGTTTGTGCCATGTGTCAGTGTGCAGAATAATTTCTTTATGTTATCTGTGTGTCTCTTCATACTACCTTCAACATCCAGGGCATCAGAATATATGAATGATAACTGGATCTTCTTTCTTGACAGTGAGATGCGAGCCTAACAAAATAGTATTCTCACTGTGCAGTAGTGTATATGGTTCAAAGCATTTTTCTTTTCAAAATTAATAATGGATCACTGGACTATTTGTTTTTGTTCCAAACCCAGGGAGAAATGTCTCACACACTAGGCTGTTCCACCTTAGCTCTGTAGTCTGCAAATGTAATACTTTGTTTGAGTCTCTTTTTCTCTCAGCAGTGTAGTTTTTGGCTTCAGCAGTCAATCAGTGTACGGTCCCATATGGTAAATATGTTCATTTTGCTCTATGTCTCTACAGATTTGTAAATAGGTAAATTTCCAGCTTTTTCTATGGAATCACAGTGTAATTATTAGAAATGTCTTTCCAAGAGCTTTTTTTGCATTTTCACAGGACAACAAAAATGCTGCTTAGAAGTGCACGTTTTTTTTTGTACAAGTCTTTGTCCCTGTGAAAAATTAAGTGCACTCCTACTGCTATAGAAATAAAGAGGGTCAGAAGAGCCAGATGCTGCTAATCGAATGCACTTGATTAGCTAATCATCAGCAAGTGTGAACACCACTATAAAAGCAGAAGTTGGAGCTTGTCTTGTGTTAATACACAATTTTCCCAGGGGTGAATGTCTCAGGAGATAAGACACTTCTTGACAGACTCTGCGAGCCTCAGCTCATGTGTCTAATGTTAAAGGTTCACGACAGTGCATTTAGATAAACACTGAAAACGCATGAGTTCTTTGGAAGGGTTGCCAGGACTTAAGTGGTGATTTTGGCCATAATCCACAGCATATCATCACAAACACCTCATACCAACTGTAAAGCACAGTGTTTGTGGGCTAACAATTTGAGGTTTCAGGTTTAAGACCAGGATATCTTGCAGTCATTGAGTCAACCAGGAACTCTTCTGTATCTAAAACACAACTGCTGAAAAAGAAAAGAATCAAGGTATTGCGATAGCCCTCAACATTCAGAGTTTAACCTGATTTAAATAACAGAAGCATTGCTATACAAAAAAATCCTCCAGAATGATGTGAGAAACTGATAAACTAATATAGAAAGCAATGACTTGAGCTAGTACTGCTAAAAGTACCTCTATTAGCTATTCAATCATGGCATGTACTTGTTTTTTTAATTTATAAAGCAAAGTTTGGGATTGTTTTAAGCCTTGCCCTTTAGTATCTTAACAAATTTTAATTGTTTCATGAAATTTGGTTCAGAAAATGGAGGATCTGTAATGTCTAATATTTTACTATCAAATCTAAACTTATTCTAATAAAAACAAGCCTCCCTCTATTCCTGCCAACGAGATTTCACTTTTGTTTGATATGCAAACATTTTTTTCCCCTGAAAGCTATGCATACTCACATTAGAAGTCTGTTTGAGCACGGCAGTTTCTATAAGTTAAAAAAAAAAGTGGCTTTGTACAATGGTGGTTATTAAAGGATCAGCAATGAAAAGAAAGCATTTAAATGGTGATAAGGCTCATTTTTTATATTTTGTACAGAGAGCACCAAAACAGATATGTCATTTTTATTAGCTGTCAGCCTGCGCTGCTCATAACAAATGGACTGCCTGCCAATAGATTATTCCCCTTCATTAAATATGCTGTAATGCGAGGATACAATAGCTACCACTAAATACTTCATAAAATAAACGCTCGCTGTGAAGTGGAGTTAATGCCTTTGATGATTATTTCATGAGTCAAATCAGGATTTCTGCTCGTTCAGAGATTTCAGGCCTCTTGAAGCTCAGACGAGGCTTCCATCAGTGAAAGAGGCGAAGCTGGAGCACTCTCATTCTCTTTTTGCACCTCGTTCAATGCAAATGATTCTTCTCCAGCTCCAAGTATCAGTGGCTCCGTGTCCTGCAGCATGATGGAGTCGGGCTGTCAGGCTGGTGCCCGTCGTAGGCCTAGAGTGATGTATTCATTTAATTCCACAAAAGGTGACACGCTGTACAAAGTCAACCTTCCAAACCGGCCAGTCCCACCCTACCCTTTCTCTTACACATGCACACATGTTCGTAATGAAGCCGTCTCTACTTGAAGTGTGGAAATGCAATTTAATGTTGTAGAAAAACATTTCCTCATGATGCCTGTTAAATTACTGCGTGATAATTGTTTTAGCACTAATTCAGCCTGCTGTGTGGGGGGTTGATGGGCCATCATTAGCCGTGTGGAAGAGGTTTGAGCGCTACCCTAAGATAGCATGTACTGATCATCACCATCTCCTTTCCTTTGTCTTCTTGTTTTGTTGCAGCAGTTCAAATGTTTCATTCAACTTAACAAAGGTACTCTATTTGTTTGGAACTTTTAAGATAAGACATTTAAATAATTTGAACCAAAGGGCCGTCATTCTTTGCGGTATGTGGGCCATGTGTAAGTTGTGTGCAGCCACGGGCCAGTTGCAAACACACTGCTGGCCCTGTGCTGGCCCAGATGTCAGCCTAATGTGTACCTTAATCAAGCCATGTAATAACAACATGTGTCGGAACATAATAGCGCAAAAGTAAGGTGACAGAACTCTGTTCGGACAGTGAATGGACTGATTCTTTTATAGCACACTTCCTTTCCCCCTTATTACTCAAAGCGCTCTAGACAACATGCCATATTCACCCAATCACACACTTTCTCTAAACTGAGTGCTTCCTGACTACATTCATACACATTCACACTCTTGACATGCAGGAGGAGCCAGGGATTGAACTTCTAACCTTCCGATCAGTAGGTGACTTGCTCTACCTCCTGAGCTACAGTCACCCACTGGCAAAGAGGAGTAAACCGTCACTAGGTTTTGGATAAAGTGTACACTCACAAACCTGTCAAACCTGCATTTGAAACGTTGGCTACTATAGCAGTATAGTATTGCAAATGGCATTTGGTACTTCTAACTAAAATAGAAAAATAGGAACATAAATAGTGCCATCATTGCCAGACCTGGCCCACATCTAGTTGACATACACCCTGCCATGACACCAGTCAGTCAGAAGTGTCAGCTTGATGCCGGATCCAGGGAAGACCTGTTTTCTATGGGCCTGGGCCACATATACCAAACCACAACCAGGCCAGATATGGCATGCCATCGCATAAATAGTGCCATCATTGCCAGACCTGGCCCACATCTGGTTGACATACATTTTGCCATGACACTGGTCAGTCAAAAGTGCCAGCTTGATACCAGATCCGGGCCAGACCTGCTTGCTATGTGGGATGGAGTCTCTATAAATTTTAGTGTCTATTTTTACGAAGTTTCAGTGACTTAGTTCATTTATTTTTAACGCAAACTGTACATTTATTGAGATGCATTTTTTATTACAACCTAACATTATAGGGTGGCTCCGGCTCAGGAGGTGACGCAGGTCATCGGCTAATAAAAGATTAGTTGTCCTTTGGCAAGATACTGAACCCAAAGTTGCTACCGATGCATTCAACAGAGTGTGAAGGTGTGTAAATGTTAGGTAGCACTCAGACATAGAAAAACGTGCTTATATAAATGCACTGGTGAATGAGACATGTTGTATAGCAGAAAAGCACTATATACGAGCCAGTCCATTTTCATTAACCTGAGGTTTTGGTTGGTATTGGGAGAAAGATTAGGGTTTTTGATGCCAAGCAATTCATGACTTAATTACAATACTCACGCAACAGCCAATCTGAAACCCAACAACAGTGATAGTAAACTCTCATAACTTTGTTTATGATAAGATAATGTTGCCTTGGTTAATACCAAATAAATGCATGTCATTTGTATTCAAAATGACATCATTAAAAGAAAAACACATTCATGAAACTCCTTTGCATGTGGGTGGCAGCGTCAGTCTTCCTTAAAGCTACAGCATACAGGAGTGTAATCTTTTAAGCAGTCTTCAGTTTATAGATTGACTTCTCAGTTCAACTTTGACCCACTGCGCCTACATAGTTACAGTATGTGTGCACACCTTTTCTTTTCTTTTTTTGTCAAGTTCTTCTGAGCTCTTCCTGCCCCATAATTCCGATTGATATTCTGTGGAGTAGGTCCACTCTCCCTTTTCATAAATATGCATGAGAGCTGTTGAGCTTTGGTATTGAATTGGCTTGATCCCTGTGTGAGTCTGTGTTTTTTGGGTTGGTTTTCTTTTGCTTCTGAATATATTGGGATAGGTGACATTCTGGGCTATGTTTGGTTATATATTAGAGAGCTGTGTTTGCCAGATGCGGTGTACTTTCTGTGTGTGAATGTGTATGTGTGCTTAAGGCCAGAGGTTCCAGAGCTGGGGTCACTTTCAGCCGCAGGGAAGCTGAAATGTCACGACTTGTTGCCTGCGGCTCTTGGGCTGCTGCTGCTGTTTGTGCCTGGTTGGCTCTTAATTTAGCGTGCCTGATGAGGGTGGAGAGTAGAGCACACATGGTGCAGAGAAGAGCTAAAGTTAAACGCCTGCAGTCACACTGCAAAGTGAGGGTAGTAGGTAAAACTGAGAGAGAAAGCCCCCCCCCCAATCTTTGTTTGTTAGATGAACTTTGTGCTTTAAGGTTACACCGAGCAATCTGTTCATCTTTCAGCCGCATTTCTGCCCAAGGTCCACTCTCCTCTGCCATTTCAGAAACACCAAAATTTAGAATTTGTTGCTGACCCAGTTTTAGTTTTAAACTCTGGGTATGTGTTATGGTCTGGGCAAGAGAAAACTGAGACTTTTACAGTGCACAATTACCCTCTTGGGGGTATTTTTGCTGTGAGTTGTGAGTTGCTATGTACTGAGCAGGGTGATGGATAAATTTCCTTCTCTACAGTTCAGAAAGTTCTGAGACTTTCAGATAGGGCGACACAGACACCTGTGTTCTGGTGCCTGATAGAGACATATTTGGGTCGCATACTCATTTCCGTGGGATAGATAGTGATCCAGCCATATTTGCATTGGAGCCACTCTCCATCTACCTTTTCTGTTGCTATTTCTTCTCAAGTCTTACCTTCAGTAACACTTTGTCCAAAACCAAAAAGGAAATATCATCATTCTTATCATTTTCATCCTTATCGTTAAACAAAAGTTTAGAAAAATCTTCCAACCTGCTTTTGGATAAAACCTTGTACACATAATGTGTTTTCTTTGAGTTTCCCCTTCCTTTGTTCAGGAAACTGAGCATCTGTGACCTGTGACTTCTCCCCCTGCAGCTACTTTGAGCTGGAAAGCAGCGGGGTGAGAGAGGAGATCCGCTATCACTACCGCTTCAAAGGCAAGCCACGTTCTGAATCCTTCCCCTACCGCCTCGCTGATGGCCAGTGGCACAAGATCGCCCTTACCATCAGTGCCTCCCACCTGCTTCTGCACGTTGACTGTAACAGGTAACACACACACATACCGCTCTCGAGCATCTTGACATCTCTATCACAAGAGACTGCACTGAGTAATTTTTACCATGCTCCTTTGAAGTGACATGTCTAATGAGCTGCCTGTTTTTATCAGGGTAAATATTTGTTCAGTGCATTCTCCTTGTGGAGAGTAGGGTGTTAGCATGGCTGACAGTAAAACATTCAAGGACAGGCTCACGAAGAGAAAGGCTGTATACTGATATAACATCCTGTGTGCCTCTGTATAGGATGTGTCTTCAGCTCACACCGTTGTTTAATGAAGTGGAAGGTATGATGATATAATCGCCGCATTGATTGGCCAGTGAATACCCTTATCTAAAGAGAACACTCGAGGCTGATCTATAAACATGCACTTCAGTTGTGACAGTCTTTCTCAGCCCTCACATTCTCTCCTGAGACCCAGGAAGGCATCACTTGTCCTTTTTTTAAATACAGTTGCTAGACAGAACAAGCAGGCTAAATTTGAGTGGAGGTAATGCTCTGTCACCACTTGAGGATGAAAGACGGTACGATGCACGCGAGGATTGTGCTCTAATATTGATTTTTCCCAGATGCCTATTATACCCATCAGGCTGGTGGTTTGTCGATTAATTATCACTGCAGTGGCTGTCTCTCTGACGTTAGTCTGGTGAAGATGAAGGAGGGCATCAGAGTGTTATTGGATGGAAAAAGATCAAAACATAATTTGAATCAAAACGTTTTGCTTAAGCTGTTATTTTGAGCAGGGCTGATGTAATTAATACAGTGAAATTGAATGGGTTGGTTTGGTGCTATTAGTCATTAGCTTGTGGCTGTGTGTGGTATAAAAGTGAAGCCTGATACTTAGCGTAACTGTCTGAGCAAGTGCCTGTAACTGTGTCTAAATCCTACTCATTTTTACAGAGTCTAGTCACTAATGCTTTTTTACCCCTCAGCTGTGAAAGGCTGATGGGCATCCTGCCAGGGAGGTGGGTGGGCAGCGTGGACACCCATGTTTGTGAATGTGATAACTCGAGAACAAGGTGATGTAGGATTCTGAAATTCATAGCACAGGTGCATCTGTCAAACATCTTAAATGAGTAAAAATATCAGTGATCCCGACCTCAAGGTCAAGGCCAGAGGTCAGGTTTTCTGAAAATCTGATATATATATATATATGTATATATATATATATGTATATATATATATATATGTATATGTATATATATATATATATATGTATATATATATATATATATATATATATATATATATATATGTATATATATATATATATATGTATATATATATATATATATATATATATACATATATATATATATATATATGTATATATATATATATATATATATATATATATATATATATATATATATATATAAAACTAACACCCATCTCGCCCCTGCGGGCGGTTTTATCCTTCAAGCTCGGGTCCTGTACCAGAGGCCTGGGAGCTTGAGGGTCCTGCGCAGTATATATATATATATATATATATATATATATATATATATATATATATATATACACATACTTAATCAGGTCATTCAACAATACAAACATTAACATTGCACTGATCCCCTTTTTCTCATTTACCAAGACATGCAAGGAATTTGAAGGCCTATATTTAGAACTGTTATGTCAAAGCAAGTAAGAGTGTGAATGTCAACATGCTTACCAAGCCACTTACTCCATGTGTCTGGGTCAGGTTCACCACCTCATCAACAGACACTTTCAGCTCTTACCTTTGTTTGCTCATCTGAATTCACTGTCATCTGCAGCAATGCCAGCTAAAGCCACCTGCCGCTCAGTTTTCAGAATGTCTTTAAAGTAGCAATCACAGCTCATGATGCCTTTCATCTGAGCAACAACACCACACTTTAGTCCGTTGTGATGCTCTAACAAGGGGATGTTTTTCCCAGCTGCCCCAAGTGTCACCATCATCTCATCTCCCACTATAATCTCAGAATACATGGTGAAACCTAGTTGTGGCTCTGTCAAAGTGTCAAACAACAAAAACAGAACAACTGTTAATTCGGCCTTGTCTATAATACGCTAAATTTGACTTTCATCTACAAGTGCAATTGCCTGTGAGTCTGTGGGGCAGATAATTTTAAATCACCAGTGCTGGGTATATACAAGAAACCAAAAGGTTTATGCAATAAACAGTCTAACCAAAAACAAAAAACTAATGGTAACCCACAAAACCAAACTACTGTACATCTACTTTCATGTCACTGACTTTTATCTGTAATATTATTAGATATTTTTATCTGTAAGTGTGCATTGATAAAGCTTGAAATTGTATGTTTTTTCTGATAAAAACTTTAGTATCAATGAATGGCCAATCAGACAAAGCTGTCTATAAATCTAAACACTGTATTGATTTATATACAGGATAGTTTTCATCACAAAGAAAGACAGTTGCCAGATTTTCGTTTTAATAGTAAGTCTGCAGTCTGATGTTTTTGCTACAGTTATATTTCATGTTTGTTTAGAATAATAACACCAATTAGCTTAATGCCACACAAACTTAGACAAAAAATAATAGTCAGGAAGTAAATCTGGGTTGACAAAACAAGCAAAATAAAAATTGCATATTCATATCCATCTAAACTGAGCTGCTCATATTCTTTGTGTTAAGAATATTTACTTATTCAAACTAGCAGACCCATTAGCCTTGAATTTTTAAGAGTATGATTTCTGCACTAAACCACACTCTATTGATTTCAAGGTTCATTAAATGCTTTTAAGTGTCTGTAAATGGGAGATGGAGCAATTTATCGTCACATCCTCGGGTGGACTTAAACGTGTAGTGCTCCTTTGGCTTTTCCTTTATTGATGTCTATTTTAGAGCCAAACACAAGATGTTGTTGGGTCTCATAGACTCATGTTTAACTGCAAAGTCAGTAAGTCAATAGGGCTCAGAGTTACAGTGCAAAGAGTAATGATATAAAAGAAATTATAAATGAAATATCAAAGACATAGTTTTATTTTGGGGGAAATATGCTGATTTGCTTTATTGGCAAGCATTAGACAAAAAAAAATCAATATCACCTTCATGTCTGCCGGTTGAATATGAAGCAGAAGACTTGATGTACCTTCTCTTTGGAGGTTACCAAAGGACATTCTAGGAAATTAATATCACCCTCCCCAATGTCACGTTTCATTCTCCTGCTTTTGCTCCGATGAATGGCTTTAAAATAATAATTTCAGTTGCAGTAATGTATTCAGACACAGTTTAAATGTCTTTGACCCACATCGCTCATCACCATAATAATTTTTTAAATGAACTGAATGTTCCCTTACGCATATTTTGGACATTGTTGAAGTTGGGAAAAGAGACTTGTTCATCAATGCCCTGTTCTCTAGATACTGCTGTCCGTTCATGAAGTTTGACAGATCCATGTGAACAATATTTTTTATGTGTTTCTGAACTCATTTCCATATCTTATATACTTATACAGTTATTTTATGTAGAAAGAGGGAAAAATGCAATAAGTAAAAAACAGGATACATTTTTAATTTATTAAGTCTTTTAAACACATTAAGTGGAATAATTATATTTTTTAAAATAGTAGTTACTAGGGATGGGTATCGTTTAGGTTTTATCCGATACCGGTGCCAAACTGGTACTTTTGAAACGGTGCTTAAACGGTGCTCAAACCGGTGCTTAAAGAATGGAGAACACAAAATTGGTCCAAAAACCTCTCATGTTCAGCTGTTTTTTTAAAAAGATAACAATGTTAGCCTTTTCTGCAGCTATAGGGCATATATGGTATCACTCTGGGCTGGAAGCAGTGCTTAAACAATGGAAAAAACACAAAATTGGTCCAAAAACCTCTCATGTTTAACTGTTTTCCACTTTTTCTTTTGGTCATTTTAGCCTTTTTGGCCAGGGTGAAGGGAGTATCTGCCATCAAACAAGAAGACAGCCGCATGTAACTACGACGGTGTTTGCTAGTTCACCTTACGTGCATTAATGTAATAACGTGGTTAGCCTACTCAACGTAAATTACACATGAACTACATTAAGCTACTCACGCAGAGAAGAACGGCTGCTGCTGCCATCATCATCCGTCATCATTTCTGCTACACTGGCAGGGCTAGGGGCCAGGACTGTACTCTTCGAGTTTTTGGGGGATGCTGCTAACTCCAGGTCCGATAACAGGTACCACACCCGCAGTAGATGTGCATGGTGTGAGGTCTCGCAGCAAGCTATCAAATACGGTGCATTTCTCGGCTTTAAAAAAAACGCTATGCGTCGCCAGGTGTTTCATCGGATTCGAGGTGTTACCTCTTTTGACAGTATCACAGTACCAGCTTAAAGCACTTGTTGCAGGCTGCTGAGTTTGCATCTTTTGATGTGAAGTACAGCCAGACTTTTGACCGCTTCGTCTTGGGCATTTTTAATCTGTAGCTCTGCTCTAAAAGAACGTACGTACCTGGGCCCGCCTACTATCCTCGGAAACGTAAAATGACTGGCTAGAATTGGCTCGGGAAAAAAAAAAAAAGCACCGAAATAAAGCACCGAAATGTGCGCTGCTTTTCGGTCTGGTTACTACCGTTTATGTCAGAACCGGTGCCACACCGGTACCCATCCCTAGTAGTTACTGTAACAGTTAAGATTTGAGATTTGCTACATGGAAAAGACAGGAACTGGCAACTATATCCTCTATTTGACTGAATGCAATCATTTAGATGTCCCTGCCATGCCCTGTTTGATACAAGAAGAAATTCCTCTGGTATTGTGGAGGGTAGCAGCTTCAGCATTTACATGTCATCTTATTTGACTTCCTTGTGCAGGTCCCTATGCCCAAACGGAGGGCTCTTACCTTGGGTTAGGATTTAGAATTACTCTGATGGTGGTTCAGAGTCCTGAAAATTCATGGAATTTTCCTTTCTTCCTCTGCTGTCCTTGTGTAAGATTGATTGAAAAAGAGGAAAATATTATTTGAAGAACATGTGGACTATACACAGTGGGACGAAGCCTGTCAATAAACATAAGACGTTTATTAAGTGCTGCATAATAAAGTTCTGATTATATATTATGCCACATTTGAAGTTATTAAACGGTATAACTGATACTTAAATGAACTCTAATGGTTATGATAATGTTAACCATAAAACACCTTAATGGCATAATAATTGAAATGATTCCAGTATAATTACTGTTGAGAGTTCAGACTGATTTGACAATCACAAAGATTAAAAAAAATAGTGAAACTTAATATTAGTAATTTTAAGGAAAACATTGATATTAAAGTATAGATGTTGAACTCGTATGTACTACTTAGTAGGTCCTACCTATTTTATAAAGACAGCTCTAAGAGGGAATTGCCCTTTTTATAGCTAATTAATAACACTTGGTTAATAAACCATGATAACTAAATGTTAAATTAAAAAATGCTAATGCTTCTGAAGGTGTCAGGTTACTGGAGCTGGAGGTAAATATAAGGATTTTTCACCCTCATTGTTATTGTTCAGTCAGGACAGCGTGATGATATTCTGTCCTTCAAACACACAAAATATATATCTTAGTTGCTCCAATGCAGAGATTTTGGAAATAGGCTTTCTGCCACACAGCCTATCCATTAAGTTACAGCAGACAACCGTCCAGCCAATCCTTTTAACAACAAAATCAGTACATTTTTGCCTCCATTTCATTTGTGTGTTATGGCTGGTTGTTCTTTAGAAAATCTGTAGCTTATTCTAAATGACACCCAGATGAACCCATATTTGTCTGAATTTAGTTTGTTAGATTTATCACTTTGGCTCAAATGACTGTTGTATTTTAAATTTTAAATTTAGCTCTGAAATTTAGTGTCCAAGCTTTTGTCTGGACTATGATCAGACATAATTTAAAAAAAAAAGCTTAATTCTTGAGAACTTCTAAAGACCCAACAGTGTATCACTTTAAATATTTGCTCTGCTATGATCACCACCTCACAATTGTTTGGTGTTGACCTAACAGTGTCTATTACACTAATAAATCCAGATTAATCCAGGGTTAGAAGTGCTTGACCTCAGTGTTTTCGCTTCCTCCACATGTGTACTGCTATGAACTCTTTCTGTGGACTCATCCTCATCTTATCTGACAATACTCAGTCTCTGTCAGTAATTATGCTTCTTCTGTGCATTGATTAATGTAGCTTGCCTCAAAGCTTATCAGCTTGGCTCAGCACAGTTTGTTCACATCTTTTTTTTTTCTTTCAATAACAACCTAATAAATGCTCCCAATCTGTTGCATGGAGATTTATTTTATAAGTCTGGCAAAGCTACACTCCTTTTTATTGTCCCTTAAACATTAAGTGAATCTGAACAATTTCACTTGTCTCTTGATTCTTAAATACATCTGTGAACACCAGATAAAAGATAGAGAATAACCTTGAAAGGATCATGAGCCAAAGGAAACGGTTATATATGAAAGATACATGAAAGTGAGAGTTGTGTTGTTGTTAAAACTGACAAAAACGAGATATTGAAAAGGGGAAAAAGACAACTTACCTGTATTTTTCTGACCTAACCTAAAGGTACTTTTGGCAGCTACTTTTTTTCATTTGGGGTCATCACATCGAATGAATCCACATATTTGATTTGGCTCAGATTTTATACTATATGAACTTCCGGGTAGGAACTCTTTCATTTATCTGGGTTGGGCCTGGCAGAAGGAGTACTATATGACACCACGAGGCTCTATCACCACTATACTTCTGCTGTATATCCAAAAAAAAGAAATAATAATATAAAAAAACAGTAATGTTGTGAGTGTTTTGTTGTTCCTTTTTTCCATTCATTTACTTTAACATGACATTTCCTCTAATAGTGCTCAACTGCTAAATGTAGTTCGCACAAGGCTGCTGCCATTGACACTTTGTGTAGCCCTTTAAAAGGAAAAGCTTTTCAGTTTGATTTAATTTGATTTCGTTTAATTTCACAATAAGACTTTTATTCTGAAAGACTCAGAACATGCTGTGAAAAAAGCTTTACTTGTAATACATGTAAATACGTAAATGAATATAAATTATCCTCAGGTAGAATGGTTACCATTAAACAGCTGGTTAATTATATAGCTGTTTTTCCACCATACCAAAGAATAATGAGGCTATAACCTTCTGAAATGGAAAGAATAAGGGTGAGAAAGAATAAGATAAATGTGGGGAGAGGAGCAGAATGTGGTCTGTTGTAGCCAATGAAAGGGTCAGACAGCCCAAGAAGAAGACGAGGCTTCAGAGAGAGCAATGACTTAATGAACTGTTCAAAGACTATTTTTGGTGTGATCAGTTATTTTTGATGAAAGTATTTAAAGTTGTCACTCAAGGATCAGCAGTTACCTTAGAAACAAGCCACAACTCTTACGTATGTAAATATCATTTGTGTATCGGTGCTTTAAAAAATAGCAGTACACCCCGGACTGCATGTCAACAGTTTTTTTTGTTTGGTTTTTTTTGCCTTCTCTCAGGGTCACATTCATCAGAGTTGTACACTACACAAAACCTCATCACTACTTAGACGCACAACTGAATCCTCCAATTACTATGATGTCATTGCCATTCTACTTTTAGTTCATTATCATAACTTACAATGATAGTCTCACTAAAAGTCAAAGTCACAGACATTTAGTCTAAGACGTGCTGTTCTGTCTGTTGGCTGCTTTGTGAACAAAACTTGGTATAGCTTACCTGTCAGGATGAAAGATGAATTTTCCCTTAAACAAAGTCAATGATTTTGGTCAGTTATCTAGTGCCTACATATAGTGGTTTTACTCTCACGCAACACTCAAAGCATTTTTTACTAGAAGCCACATTCACCCATTCACACACATATTCATAAAGTTTTTATTATGTCACCTTAAACTATTTCTTTCTCTCTTGCTATCACATGCACACTTGAACTCCAGTTGATGGGGTTTGGTTTCTTGGTCAAGGACACCATGACATGCACATGAAAGCGCTGCGCATCAAACTTGGAGCTCTTTTTGATTGGTGGACAACCCCCTCAACTCCTTCAGCCACATTCTTTTTGCCTATTTGCCCTTACTTCCACCTAGCATTTTATTATCAAATGCGTTTTGTGAGACCAGTGTGTTATTTTAGGTATTTGTTTTTCCCACACCTTGATTTGTAATATTTGCATTAGTGCCACTGCAGAGCCTAGACAAGGTCAGGTGCAGTAATTGTGATTTCTAATTTTTCCTAATTGAATTATAGGCAGACATCCAGCACACACACCCTTTCTACACACTTGGTAAGCTTTTTGTGTTTGGACCTAATTGCAGTAATGACAATTACACTACCATGTGGTTGTCCCCTACTTGCAGAAGGTCATGTCGTGCACAGCCTGGCTTGTTCTTCCCAGGGGCTCTTTCCTCTTTTCAGTATTTTCGTTCTTACTCCTGGATCTGTTTTTTTTTCTTTTTATTCTTTGACTCTCATAGCCAGGGCTCTGCTGCATGTGTGATCTTTAGATGTGAGATGAAAGTCAACCTGGAAACTAACCGGGTTCTCTTCCACTGCCGCCTTCAGGGTGGAGCCATATAACATTAAAATGTATGCCTCACAGTGGTTAAAAGGGGTGACTACTGGTTGATTTGATTGTTTAGGAGTACCTCATTTGTTTTCTGATCTCAGTAACCACTGCAAACATAAACTCATCATCACTTTGTTGATGTTTTTCAACTTTGTTTTGTTTTTGTACAGTGAGATAACTGTAATCTGTACTTGAACAAGTGCATTAAACTCAGGTTTAGTATCTTATGTGGAAATTCAAAGGACAATCACATCAACAGCAAATGCCAGATGCCTTTCATTCTGAGCACTCTAGAATATCATTGTCTTTATTTCAGTGAAAACTATTTTAATTTCTGTGCTCAGGTCGAGGCTGATCCACCCAACAGATGTGTGGTAGCCTATGTCACCATGTCCAGTATTCTTGACTTTTTACATCCAGGTTCAACATATGTCCCCTTCAGCAGCCTAAGCTTATTGCAGCATGACCAAGGGATGTTTTAGGGTCACCTAATTAAGCTTTAATATACACTTTAATACACACAGGAATATGAAAAGTTTCATAGTAATCTTAAAAGTAGAGCGAGTGTCTGTCTCCAGAATCCAACCATCACAGCTCTTGTGCAGTACTATGGTAAAAAAGACAAAATTGTCCACTGACTGAAGATCCAGATTTGCCATAATGTCCTGAGTCTGACAAAGGTTTAGATGTCCATTCCTATTCTACATGAGTCGAGTTCTTGTAATTCTCTGCGTATTTAGTCTCCTAGTGGCGCATTATACTTTAATCCTTAAACATAGCAATCTGCTCTCCACAAGCTAAACAGATGGCTTTACCTCTAGCTACCTCTAACTACTTAGAAACTCAAGTTTTGCTAAAAACTCTAAATTGCATCAATGTTTCTTTTTCAATGTAAGATGACATCCGTTTGTTTAATGTTAGCAAACAAAGGGCTGTTCTAAGGTGAAACTGTATTTGCTTGCACACATTTGCAAATGTAAATTAAAAAAAAAAATGACCACCTTCAAAATGAAAACATTAAAGTTTTATTTTGATTTCCAAAAAAACTGCAAACTACAATAAGCCATTCTATGATGATGATATTTGGTGGCCAAAACGGAATAAAGTGCATGATTTGTATTTAATTATATTTCAATCTTAATTTCCTGTTGACCTCACATGGGATGGTCAGGGATGGCAAACTGACCGGATGTGGCCTGGGGCAGTGCAATGCACAGGTCTGTCTTAATACAAGGTTAGTAGCTTTATCCTGAGCTCATAATTGCATTTAAGTCTTCATTAGTGGGTTTTGTTCTTTGGTTGTCATGGAAACAGGCCTGGGCAAAACTTGCATCCTGTTATTTGGTCATGCTTTTGCCATAATTAGTGCACAACAATATTCTCAGAGGAAAACCCCTCCAGCAAAGATGATACTTTCATAAACACAAAATATAATATATGTGTTTATAACATAATTCCTGTATTACCAAAGAAAGCATTTTTAAAATGGTCCATTTGTCTTGTTTTGATGGTCTTTCTGTCAGAACAAGAACAACATCATAAGTTGTCTATATGCAACTTACAATGCTATTTACACAAATGCAGATTCATTTCTAGTTCTTGTTGTATTGGTACAGCATCATTGGAAAAAAGACACATATTAAAATAAAGATCTGAGACACCAATGACATGGAAAAAAATAGACAGCTCAGTTGAGTTCTTCTTTGTGGATGAGAGTGAAAATATTTTTTCTTTTTTTTGGCTGCACTTTGTATCAATATGCAGTGCATACTTTTGTCAGATCTGAGTTGTGTTCACAGTGTAGACGGTACATGTAGTTTTGTCACACTGTTTTAGTTAAGTTGAATTCCTGTTAAAGAGATGCACACAACAAAATGAAACACAGCAAAGGAAAATTAAAAAATGTAAAAAAATATTCTGTGCCTGGAACACCTCACCTCCTGGGTGAGGTGTCCCACCGGGACATGCCCACTGGGAAGAGGCCCTGGAGCAGACCCAGGACTCGTTGAAGAGATTATATCTCTCGGCTGGCCTGGGAACGCCTTGGTGTCCCCATGCACAAGCTGGAGGAGGTGGCCGGGGAGAGGGAGGTCTGGCCCCATGACCTGGCCCCGGATAAGCAGATGGATGGATGGATGGATACATTCTTATTTTTGTACATGACTTTTATCACTCCTAAAAAATTGCAGAGCCACATCTCTACTACAAAACTGAAAGTAAGTGCACTTACACTGTGGCTTATAATCCAGTGCAAATCAGAAATATTATATAATTAAAGTTAATGTGATATATAGAAGTCAGAAGTTTGGACACAACTATGGTCAAAGATGAAATATGGCCTCGCTATCTAAACTGTGCTGTATGTTACATTTTAGTAGTTTAGCTATTTTACAGTCAAAAATGAATGCTTTGTTTTTTTTTGTCTCTGTGTTTTTGTATCTGAGGCTACAGATCATTTTACATTTAAACAGTTATGTAAAGGGGTGCATCATTGCGTGTGCTTACTTTTTGTATTCTCTCCTGGAGGTTTTTGTTGTAGAGCGTGTGGGTGTCACAGCAACAGACTTTGAACACTCATCACTGAAAAACTTTACTTACGGATAAGCTGAATAACTGAATAACAATTGGACCTGATTTAGAACTTTTCAAGTTCGCTGTGGAGTGAGAAGTTCAGTGAGGCTTTGTGTTAGTCATACTTCACTATACTCAGGTATAGTATGAATTCTGACAGGATTATTTATTCCCTTGTAATATGAGGTCAAGGATTTGAAGACATAGATTTATTGATACTGCTCCATTAGCTGCAGCGAGTGGTTGAATGACTTCATTGACAGTTATAGAACACAGCTTTATTTAGCTGGGGAATGAGGCAACTGCCTGATACTGCATAAAATATAAATATCTTAATAGTGAAGTATTACAAAAACTGCTCTGGATTCAACTATACCAGGGGTCGGCAACCTGCAGCTCCGGAGCCGCATGCGGCTCTTTAGTCCTTATAGTGCTTCTCCGGTGGTTTGGGAAAATAAATTAGAAGTATTTAGCTGAAGTGTGTTTTATTTATGTTAGTTGTTTTTTTTTAACTTGTAGTTCTAAATTGGAAGATTGTGATATTGAAATATAAAAATAAAATTATATTTTATTATTTTTTCAAAGCTCAAAATAAGCGTCACACTCGCGGAAGCCGGTGTACCCGCCGAAACGCCGTGCATTTATCGAGACTTTCAACCCCAGGTAGGCCAATTATGGATCTTCGGATCCACATTATGTCAGCAGCTATTCTCCACCGTGAACTATGTTAAAAACAAACACCGCTCACGCCTCACAGATGACAGCTTACAGTCCTGCGTAAAGATGAAAGTGACTTCGTACAGCCCTGATTTGCAGTAGTGATGGGATTTCCGGCTCTTTTTAGAGAATCTGTTGTGTTTGTACGTGTTTTGGAGTTTGTACGTGCTTTGTCTCTAGGGGCCACCGTAAATATACCTTTATTTATTCACGCCACATAAAATGTAATAAATAAATCATATAATACAAAAACCAACTATTTACATTTCAACTTTTAACTATTTAAATTTTCAGCTTTTTCCTTTTAAACAAATTTAAAGTGAAACAACACAAAACACTGCAAACCACAACACAATTAAATATAAATTAAAATATGAAAACAAAAAGAAGATGCATATTCTCTGTCATATAGGCCTGCATGAATAAACTTTCTGAATCCTTTATCATCCGCAACTGAAAATAGTTGTGGATGATTACTATACCTTTCTAATGTGACGTTGTTGTCCCTGGCTCTCTTTCTCTCTCTCTCCCTCCCGCTCTGTTCCTGTGCTACTGCGAGTGTAACTACCGCCCCTCCCCCCTCTGCCCAGCACAAAGCACAAGGCTCGCGTGCGGAGTGAAGCGAAAAAAAGTGCGAGAGAGAGGGTGAGAGAAAGAAACAAACAAACCGACGGCTCGCGATGAGCTGCCGGCTCGTGTCGTTCACGTCAAAGATCCGGCTCTAACGGTGTGTTCACACCGAACGCGATAGAGGCGGCCAGAGCGTCAGGTTTACATGTAAAGTCAATGGAAAGAGCGCGATGACACGCGATTGCGCGTCCGGCGAAAATTCGGAAGCATATTTGCGTCGCGAAAACGCCAAAACCCGTGAAACGCGCGTCAGTGTACCGCGTCTGGTGCGTTTGACTCACGAAAAAAAACCATGCGTGAGTTTTTGTGTTGCATTTTGTGCATACGCGTGTTTCGCCTCTACCGCTAGAGTTGGAAAAATCTGAACTCCAGCGTCAAATCGCGCCGCGACAACCAATCAGGAGCCTGGTGACGTGGCTGTAACCTAGGTCAAAGGGGCAGATCCAGCCAAAGCCCTTCATTCTTCAATGGAGGGAAGGCTAATCAACGCTGTAGCAAACAACCCGGAGCTGTACGACACCAGCTGCTTTGTGTACCCAGACAGGAATATAAAGGACCGAGCTTGGAGGAAGAAATGTGAAGAGATTGGGCAACCTGGTAAGTTCATTCATTTCTCTTTTTACATTTTTCACTGACCCGGGGAAGCCGCACAAAAGCTAGCAAGCCACCGCTATTTTCCCACTGATGTACAAATACCGTTCTGCTTTTATGCATGTTGTCATATAGGAATATATTTTGTTTATTAATAAACAGCACACAGTGGTCCCGCTCATCCGTCACTGCCTCGCTTTTTCGCTGATTTTTTATTGCACAGTACAGCATTGCATTCTGCAGCCTCCTGCGCTTGCCAAATTTATCATGTTTGGTTTTGATAACCATCACATCCAATAGATGAAACAGCACAAAAACACTCATAACTATGACCCTCGTTCAGAAATAGACACCTGCACCGCGAGGGAAAAAGGCGCACGAAAGTGGCAGGCAGATGAAGACAAAACACGGCATAATAATACTTTTACGTTTTGAAATCTACAAAGGTTTGCACTTTGAGAATCAACTTGTGAGAACTGTGACTAATGTTCGTGTGTGGGGGGAAAAAAGTGTATAAAGTGCGTGGTGAAGGGCTAGTTATTCTGAGAACCCCTGCTGCAATAAATGAGGGACCACTGTATATACTTTCTCTGTGACTATTGTTTAAAACCTGTTAACATTTAATATTGTCTTGATAGAACCAGCTGATTCTTCAGCAGATCATCCCCTGTTGCTTCTCTTTGCTCCCCAGTCCCTGAGCTCCTGCTGCTGCACCCACAGGTATGCAATTGTAGCATCAGATGTACAGCACACACTGATAGCTTTTTACTCGGTGGGATTCCCTTGTGATCACTTTACTAAATATCTACAACTAATCTGATTATATCCTGTTGTTGTTTTTTTTCAATGTTGAAATGAAAATCTAGCATCAGCCTTCTCTGTTCCTTGTGTTTTGTGCTGTTTTACAGGCCCAGAGAGGAGGACGGCTCCGAGGCAGATGAGGGACTGGTCCCAGGACGGTCCATCGGCGGTGGAGCTGGCCATCCTGGTGTCCCTGAAGAGGCCACGCCAGTCTCCAATGGAGCATTTCCTCCTCAGCCTTGTTCCTGCTCTGGAGAGCAGCTGGGTCCTTTTTATTCCTGTCTCTCTGTAAATACTTATATTTTATATATTTATGTTTAATGTTTTTTCTGTTTGAGAATTTTAATATTATTTCAAATAAATTTTTATAATGACTAATGTCTCAGTTCTACTACACAGCAAATGTTGACACACGACTTGACACATGTAGAATTTATTTCATATTATACTAATGACAAAATATACTAATACAGTGGGATGCAAAAGTTTGGGCAACCTTGTTAATAGCCATTATTTTCCTGTATAAATTGTTGGTTGTTACAATAAAAAATGTCAGTTAAATATATCATACAGGAGACACACACAGTGATATTTCAGAAGTGAAAAGAAGTTTACTGGATTTACAGAAAGTGTGCAATAATTGTTTAAACAAAATCAAGCAGGTGCATAAATTTGGGCACCACAAAAAAGAAATGGAATAAATATTTAGTGTATATCAATGTGTGTGTCTCCTATATGATATATGGGGTGCCTTTGTCTGGACGTGCTCCCCATCCAGAGCTCCACAGCAGAGAGGGAAGTTCCAGCGCTCCTGGAATCCCTCTGTGATGGACCGCCAGTCTCCAGGTGAAGGCACAGCCATGAAGTCGTCCACTAGACAGTCCCAGATGGCCGTCGCTACCTGGGGGGTGATCTGGCACACCGTGGACACACCGACTCTGAAACTGAACGAGATGGTCCTGAAGGAGTCCCCGGTGGCAAGGGACCTGGACAAAATTGTTCAAAATTAGTATTATGTGTACTGCAGTTACAAAATACATTATTCAAATTCCAAAATACTTTTGTGATGTCAGATTTAAATTACAAAACATAAATCTTACATAAAACATTTTGTAATTATAAGGATAATTACATGATATATATTAGATATAATATAAAACAGTCAGTTGTGTTTTGTTTTAACTTTCAAATATCATAATTTGATTGGTAGCAACTTTTACCACTACAGTGAGCCAATCACTTATAATTCCTCAACATGTCAGTCAGGTAGGAATGAAGTAAGACATTAATAGAAATAAAGAGTTGTATGTTGACATGTAGCCCTTTCCTTTCTTAAATCATTGTTAATATTTTTGAAAAATTAACCTGTGATAAGACAGCATATCAAGATAGAATATGCTAGATAGAACCATATAACTAAAGATGAACCAAACTTCACAATTTCATCTAGCTCTCAGTTTTAAGAAAGGCTGGTGACCCCTGTTATAGAGTCTGACAGCTGCAAGGATTATATACAAATATTCAACTATACCAGAATTAAACCAGGTGTAAAAAAAAAAAAAAAGGAGTGAGTATCACTACAAAGATTAACTCTCAGTGATCCTCGTACCACAGTTTGATATCAGCAAACACCGAGAGCATACACTGATAGAAACCACAGCCATGCTATCATTGCTAACACTGATAACAGCATAAATCAAATTAAATCGGGACTTGATGAGACCTTTCGAGTATCACTAGAAATATTATAAACAGTCGTCCGTACCACAGTTTGCTATCAGTAAACACCGACAGCATTCACTGTTAGCATACCACATCCATGTTAGCAGTGTATAAACGGATGGTTTAGCATATATTAGCACAGATATCAATAAAGGACTACCGTATTAAACACTTTTACTAACCTCAGGCAGATGGACAGGCGCTCTGCAGGTGGGATTGAGCGCCTGTAGTTGGTGTCTAGGCGGGTGATTCTGGGACCGACGCGGGACAGCAGGTCCTCAAACTGGGCAAGTGAAAGACAGTGATATCGCTGTCATCGCCGTCATCCAGGCGCAGCTCCTGGAGCAAGTGGTGAAACTCACCAAACTGCTCACGCCTCTGGAGGCGCCGCTGATCTGCTCTCCACAGTAAATAGAGAAGGGAGACTCTCTCTTCAAGCGCTAGCTCTACAGCTGCCATCTAGCAAAGATACCGTCTGGCACAACTTCCTCCCACATCCCTCCCACATTTCCGGTTCACGCGCGTCAAAATATGCAATTTTGAGGCGCGATGGATTTCTGTTGGACACGCGTCGAGGTGCGAATGTGCACGCGTCAAATTAGGGGCGTTTGGGGCGTTTTCGCTCGCGCCTATCGCGTTCGGTGTGAACACACCGTAAGAGCCATTTCGTTCGCGACCGACACATCACTAATTTGCAGACGGTGTGCGCATATGGAATATGCGCAGAGGTTCAGGAGCAGAAGTCCTATTGTAAACATATCACGGCAAACCCGACGATGTTTCCATGAATATGCTTTTCAGCATCTCTTTATTGACCACTTTTCACACACGATTGCTGTACGCATACAGCCGGCTGTAGCTTTTCAGCTCACAGCCCGAAATATACCAACAACAGCATAGATAGCACAGACGTTAAGGCGGCGAGGCGTGGTTGCGGGTGCCGCTCAGGTGCGTGCGCCTCCCCTGCAGCGGCACTGCAGACCACGCCCCGCCACACACATTAACCTGGTAAAATACATATTTAGGCAGAATTTTGCAAATATCTACTTTTCATTTTTTTAGCAGCATAGTGCTTTTTTTCCAATTATTTTTTAAAAGTCAGGTCAAGGCTCCAAAAGCCCAAAGGCGATATAAGGGTGGCGGCTCACAACAGTTTTTGTTTGCTACATGGATCATTTTAGTTCAGGTTGGTGTCTTTCCTTTTGTTATATTTCTTTAAGAGTTCAAAATGTGTTAATTACATAAATAAAATGTAATTTTCTCTGTAGCACTTCATGGATTTCATAAGCAACACACCTTAGTTGTTCACACATAGCATAAAGGTAAAAAACAATATATACAGTGTTATCTTAATTTTAGATGTCAAAAAGTATTTGCGGCTCCCAGTGTTTTCTCTTGCGTGGAAACCAGGTCCAAATGGCTGTTTGGGTCTTAAAGGTTGCTGACCCCTGAACTATACTGTAATGACAACACCAGAGACAATGATGTGAGACTGTAGAGGGTATAGAGTAGATTCAGAGATCTGTGAGATGATTCAACAATTTTGGTGATCCCTTTACTTTAGCACTAACATCAGGCTGTTTTGTTTTTTCTTATTTGAATAGAAACTGTTTTTGTTTTTTTTAACTGTTTGATGTGTTTAAATTTACTTATCATAGGCAATAAATATGGAACCTGTGCTACAGCAATATTAAAGCCAGGAGGTTTAAGTTTCTTGACAACTATCTGAAGTTTGCATGTTTTTCCTGTGTTTGTATGGTTGATCTTGGGATGCTCTGGTTTCCATCCTCAGTCCAGAGACCTGGGAATTATGTATGTTTTATCTATAGACTTCCTATAGGTTTTCCCTGATGATACTTCCTACTTTTCCTTCGTGTGCCACTAACTTTCTCCCCATGAATCTGTTCATTAGCAGGTCTTACAGTTAGGTAAATACAATGATTAGATAAACATCAACAAAACCAAAGTACTGTACACCCTTACTATGTCCATAGGAATAAAGAGGGTCAATAGCAGCCAGGTTCAGTGGATCAAATGCACTAGATTAATTGCTCATCAGCAATGTGATTTGGCAGTTTGCTGGTCTGAAACATTCAGGTGTGTATTAACACAATGCCAAGGAGGAAAGACATCAGCAATGACAGAGACGCAATTGTTCATGTCGATCAAACTGGGACGAGTTATAATTCCATTTACAAACAGTGTCAAGTCCATTTTTCTACAGTGAGAAATATACAAAAATGAAAGCATTTAAAACAGTTCCCAATCTACCCACGAGCGCATGTCCTAGCAAATTCAGTCCAGGGTCAGAGCATGCAGTGGTCAGAGGTATTGCAAAAAAAAAATCCAGGAGCTACATCTCAGACCCTACAGGCCTCAGAAAAAGACTGAACAAATTTGGCTTGTTTGGAAGAGTTGCCTGAAGAAAGCCTCTTCTCTTTAAAAACAGAACATGGAAGCAAGGCTTAGGTTTGCAAAACTGCATCTGAGCAGCTTCTGAAACAATTTCCTTTGGACAGACAAGATTAAAGTGCCAAAGGGCCATAATGTACAGCACCACGTTTGGTGACACCCAAGTACAGCATATCTGCACAAACACTGTCAAGCATGGTAGTGGTGGGGTACTTATTTGAGATTATTTGGTTTGGGATTGTTTTACAACCACAGGAACAGTCATGACCACCTATGTAGAGCAAAAGTGTTCTAGAGTCAAATAAAAGGCCATCTGTCCAGAAGCTAAAGCTTGGCCAAAAGTTGGTCATGCAACAGGACAGTGATCCCAAGCACATCAGCAAATCTACCGACAGAATGGCTGAAAAAGAAAAGAATCAAGGTGTTGTAATGGCCCAATCAAAATTCAGACCTCAGCCTGACTGAAAAGCTGTGGTGAGACCACAAGTCTCAATGAACTAAAGCAATGCTGTAAGTAAGACTCGGCTAAAATTCCTCCACAGCATTGCCAGATACCAATAAAGTCATGTAGAAAATGATTACTTGAACTTATTGCTGCGGTAGATCTACAAACTGTTGAAACGTGGGGTGTATTTCACACACATAAACTGTCATAATATGGCTTAGGTTTTGTTAAATAATCCCTTGGTATAATGTGTCATGTGTTGATGTTATGTGAGGTGGTATTTAAATAATTTTAGAGCATGGTAAGGGCCAGATTAATTTTTATTACCTCCTGATATGTAAAACCTTTGAATTGAAAGGTATACTTTGTTATTCAGTGTAGTACAGCTGCACAGCATGAGATGAAAATTTGGCCCCTTTGTTCCAAATAGCAACAAATTTGTAATGTCTAACTGGGCCAGCTGTGAGCTGATAAAGACTGCATGTTACATCAGCTTCTCAAGGTTCCCCCTACATGTAGTGGTTGGGATTATTAGCACATGGTTGATTGTGTCTTTGAGCAATCGTATTTCTTTTTGAAATTCCCTGCTGTACAATTATCATAGAAGCCAATGGATAGTGGGTCAAGACAGACTTAGAGGAGCAGATGCATGAACAGCATGTGGGAACATGGTAATGGAAAAGCATTTACAGTATGTGGCCTGAATTAACCAGAGGCTAAGTGAAAAGTTGCTTAAAAAAATGTCTTTTTGGCTTTTCTGGCCCAAAGTTTGTTGCCAGTTGCGTCATGCTTCTTTTTCTCTGTCTGACTTGTGATGGTTGTGTTGAGTGATGTTCTAATTATGCTTTCAAAACAGCTGAATATCAGGGCTGATTGCTAGTTGCAACACAGAGTCTGATTAAATGTCGGGAAATTTGTACAAAATAGAAGATTATGCAAATAATATGAAACTGACTTTCTAACCTGGCTGACACATGGGAAGGTCAGATAGAGCTTGCATGGAAGAAATGCTGCAATGATTAGTTCTCTAACTGATTTGTTTGTAAACACATAATATCATTTTGATCAGAACAATTGCTCATATAATTTACAGGCAAATTACCAAAAATTCTCTGATTGTAGCATCACAAATGGAACCACAGATTGAATCTTTTTCTCTGTTTTGTGTCACATTACAGAAAACATCAAATTTGTAAAGTTGCCTGTTGGTTTAGCAAATTAAGAACTTGGAATTTGGACTTGCTTCCTGGTTTATATTTAAATAATCAGGATAAATATTTGATTTGGAAATGTGTTGTGCTGTCTGCTCTTTCTTCTCCTTTGAGTGGAACTATGTTCTCCTTTTTTGTTTCCTTGTTTATCTTATTTATCTTTCCATTGTAGTGAAGTTACAGCTTCTCCAGTGCTTCAAATATGTGCAGTGGGTCTGAGAAGTACACTGTTCCTTACAATCAAGAGGAGGAAAACCTTTAATACTTTTTTGCTTTTCTGAAGCCATCGTGATCTACTTCACATCTATACAGTTTCAAAATAAAATATATATTGGGACATACAGTGTGAAATATTGGCCATTTCACTACACACTTAGCTAATGAAGGAAGACGGACACTTGGAGCTCCCCCCCTTAAAGATCTCATAATAATATGATATTTTTGTGTCCAGCAGCCAGAAAATGACATTCTGCTTTGCTCATTAAAGAAGCCAGTGAGCTGGAAGGGTTTTTTTCTTACCTGTTAAGCAGTTCATCTGCCCAGCCAAAACTATCATTAGGATAAGGGTGGGAAAAAAATCCGTTAGAGTGGAATGGAACATTAGGTTAATGACAGAGGTGCAAGGAAGCTAACTTCTTATGAAAATATGGTTTTGTTTCCTTTTGTATTTCCCAAATATTGCAGTGTGATGTTTCTATATAAATTATACAGGTTTTAAATGATAGCCAAGCCCTTCTTATATTAAAAGCGAGAAAGAATATAAATGTTACTCCAAATGAGGAATTCAGGTATACCTTTTTAATTTCCTGTGAAGGGCAGTGCCGCTCAGCAGAGCAGCAACCATTCATTACTTTATTACCTGATCATTGACGCCCCAGCTAAGAGGAGGGTACTCTGCCAAGAATAATAATGAGTTAAAATCAGGTTAATAATGCTACATGACGCTGTCTGTAACCCGTAACCTTGGCACTGATGACCTTGTCGTTGGCAAGGTTTCCGCTGGAGACACAGCATCTCTGACAGGAAAGCTCTTTTGTTTGACTGCGCTGGTGTATTGTCCCAGCTTCATAGGACACACAGTGAAAGCAGATAGGAAATTATATGTGGCCTTTGGTTCTTTAATCAACAGGGTATCTCCAGCAAAATAAAATGCGTTTAGATCATGGGTGGCTGTTCTTCCAGGGCAGCAGCTCGCACAAACCTCTGAGTAATTACTCCTCCTGCACTTGGCAAGCTAATGAAGGAAATTTTTAAATGTCAATGAAGTGGTGGTGGTGGTTGTAAAGCCTTTTCTTCATTTGATTTTCTGCAGTGTGCTCTCCATGTGAGTCAGGCTACATAGAGCCATCTCTAACATCCGACTGGGATTTTCAATCAGTGTTGCAATCCAGCCATTCAAATGACGCAACTGTTAAAAGCGAATTATTTTCCCTCTGGGCGCACTTGAAATTAATTTAAGGCGTGAACTGGTAAACTAGCAGTCCTGATGTGTATGAATCTGGTGCTGATCAGCTTTTTTGTGGTGCTGCTTGCATCAAAACTATTTCCCCCTGATCTAAATTTTTAATCAGAAAAATCCTTTAATCATACGTGTCGGTGTTGGTACAATTATTCGATCCCCTGCTGAATTTGTAAGTTTGCTCGCTTCCAAAGAAATGAACAGTTTCTGATTTCATTTTAATGAGAGAGACAGAAAATCCATGAAAAATCCAGATGAAAAGTTGTAAGGTATTTTTTTGTAGTTGGTAACCAGGTTTGCACACTTGAGCAGGGCAAACCCATTATGGCATAGTATGTTACTAATGTTGGTCCCAACTGCCTTTCTCATGATCGTCCTCACCCCCACGAGGCAAGATCACGCATGAAGCTCCAGACAAAGGGACATCAATGGTCATTCCCTTTTCTAATAATAATCCTTCTCACTAAGCTTCATGCTAATGGTCTTGTAGGCCATTCCAACCTTGGTCAGGTCTACAGTCTTGTCCCTGGCATCCACTGTCAGCTCTTTGGTCCTGCCCTTGGTGGTGGAGAGGTTGGAATGGAAGAACCTGATTCTGTGGATAGTAGTGCTGGGCGATATGACGATATATATCGTGTGGACGATAGAAAAGTGTCTATCGTGCCATTTGTCTTCTATCGTTTATATCGTACTAACCCAAATTTTATAAATTATTACATAAAATATATAATTAACCCTTTACAACCGGTCAGAGCAGGCACACTCCGTTTTACCTAACTATTTTTAAACCCCTGTAGAACTGGAACCACGTAAGGTAGTGCAATATTTTTTTTTTTTGCATGTGAAACCGGAGGAGTTGTACTTACATCTAATGCCATTAGCTTGTCCAAGGTCACGGTTTCCTTCCACATATAACTTTGCAAAAATTGCATAAGAAGCACTTGCTGCAACAAAAACATAATATTCCAGAAACACGCTTTGCCGACGTTCATAAGACTTCCTACGTTGGCATATACGTCAGCGCGAACTATCGCATGTCCGCCATTACCTGCCCGAAACCGGAAGTGACGACATTTTCGCGAAAGGGCCTTATAAGCCTATGTTGGTGTTTTTAAAAGACATGTTTGACTTTATGCTTTTCTGTATCGTTTCTGGGATGCTTAGAACTCAAATTACACTGTTGGAAATAGTTTATTTTGATGCATTATAATATTTATTTTCATTTTTCCTGTAGTATATAAAAATTAGTGTATCTCAAAAATAAAACTATGAAGACACTCAAAATAAATTTCTCGTGGTTGGAAACTTTTGTATTTACAGTTTTGAGGGATACACCTCTTAAATTTTTTTTAAACTAGAAATATATGTAAAAAACAAAACAAAAACGATTTTCAATTTTTTTGTAGTTTATTGCACTGCAAGTTTTTGCAATTTATGTAGTTACTATGGACTTAATGCATACATATTATTAGAATTTGGGCTAAAACGGTTGTATTGATATATGGAAACTTGAAATACTCCCACAAGTGGCACTACAGCATGTAAAAACATAAAGATAAGCTCTGGCGGACTTGGTTCTATGGTAGGTCTTAAAGGGTTAAATAGCCTGTGGCAAATATATTAGTGTTGTCTTCTCACTATACATGCTCTTAACTTTATGCAAGAAAAAATAAAGTATAAAAAAAATATATATTTTTCGCAAAGAAACTCCGTCTCGTGGTTTGCGAGCTGGTGCTGCTGTACGTGCACCCGGATTTGCCACATACTTTACGGTAACTCAAAACAAAGACTGCACCTTCGGCACTCGCTGTTTACAGACTGCGTACCTAGATGACCACAGGTCAGGTCGTATATCGTGATATATATCGTTATCGTGATATAAAATAATTCATATCATGATAAATATTTTTTCCATATCGCCCAGCACTAGTGGATAGGTGTGTTTTATGACTTATTTTCATGGGCACACAGCCAATCTGTGGAAGCCAGAATTCTAGTGCGTTACATAAACTGGGAGGAAAGTTTTAAAACTGACTGACATCAAAAGATAATAGTTTAGGGTGTTTTCACACCTGCTGTGTTGAGTCCATTTAAATCAAACTCTTGTTTTTTTTTTCCAAGACCCTTTGGAGTAGGTTGTTTCGGTCTAGTTCCAAATGAATGTTTATGGTGTGAACTTGACCAGACCTCAACCCGAATTACCTGCTAGATGTACTTAGCAAGTTTGAGCTAAAAAGAAAAGACAACAAATTGCAACCAACCTGAGTCAGTCTGCACAGATGAGCGCACTCCACTGGTTGTATTGAGTTTATATAGAGGTTGATGAGCAGCTACATCATTTTACAGCTAAATCTCTGTCCTGCAGCAATTCCGTCACTACAGTATTTCTGGAGGAAATGTTGTTTCAAATCGGTTTGGGCTGGAATGTGGATATCAATAGTTCATATGAATTTATTTTTAATGTGAATTTCTGTCTATGTTGACACCTACAGATTTTTTTTTGTCAAGTTATCACTATATTATCAACAGATTGTATGCACTGTAGTTCTCAAGTTGACCTCATTCTAGCAAACTGATAGCAGACTGACTCCATCTTACTGTCTTTCATTGCCATCTTGACCAAAGTGGGTTTTAAAACAGCAACTGACAGCGAGTAGTCGCAGACCTGATCCCCATCTCCAAAGCAACCATTTCAAAGGCAACAAAGTAGCAAGTTCACTGTGCACAGTAACAATGTGGTGTGCAGGCTAATCTGATATCTACTCTAACAACAAAGACAGAAAGTTCATTGATTAGTAGGAACATGATATTGCTTCTGTTGACATTGTTTTCACATTAAAGTGAGTCCTGTTTAAAACAATACATTTGAAGCTCAATGCAAAAACATATACTGTATAGCCTGTAAAATTACAAACAGCTAATGCCTGCAGAAAAGCAATGCTGTTTTGTATCTTCATCAGGCCCCTGGTATGACCCACTCTTCACTAATGTGCTACCCCTTGCGAGTTTACATGTTGATCCTCATATTAATCATTTGTTTTTGCCTAGAACAAGATAGCATGCCACTTTAATCCTCTGAACATCATTATCTCCTTCCAGCCATCCATTTTCTTAACTGCTTTTCCAATTCAGGGTCGTGGACGGGCCAGAGCCTATCCTTGTTGACATAGGGTGAGAGTACAATCTGGACAGATCGCTAGTTTATCACAGGACTGACACAGCTCACAGGGCTACTACGGATCATTAACTCCTTTTCTTTTTGTAAGTGTGAGCCAATGTAAACTATGCTAAAAGGAAATCATCAGGACACTGGAAGCTTTCTCCTTGTTTCGTTATTTCTTTGTACTCCTGCTTAATATTCGAAGCTGCTGATGCCATATTTTTTGTCTGCTTTTATATGATGGATATATCTACATGCAGCCGTCATGGCCTGTGCAATGAAAAGTGTTGTCACTCAAATATTTGGCTTTGTTTTCAGGGACAGATATGAGGCTGTTAGTTCTCCCAGTAGTTTTCTTGTTTGAAGTTCACCGTTGTTTTGTGTCCAGTGTGATGGAGTGTGTCATTACTGCAGCCTTCCTCTGTTGAGCTCAGCAGGGTCCAACACACCTCCTTCAGGCAGGTGGTCAGGCTCAGACCCCTGGTGGTGAGGACGAGGAAGAGAAGAGGAGCTTTGTACTCCAGTGAGACCCAGGGGACACGCACACAGCCATACATCCACATCTTACCATCCTCGCCATCTTAGTTTCTTTCTTTTTTTTAAAGTATATCTGCAGATACAGTACAGTAGTAGTGCCTTATCACAAAAGGACACAAGGTTCTATCACCAGATAAGGTCATTGTTGAGGTGAAGTAATTATAGATATCTGACAGCATGGTCGCAGGCATGTGTTTCCTCTGGGAACTGGGTGACAATGCTAGATTAGACTCTATCTTCATATACATACTTGTAGGTAAAACCAGTCGTATCCCCCCACACACACACCAACAGGGAGGTAAAAGAATTTGGGTCGTTTTATCCATTAAACATGATACATCTGCCATCTTGTGAGGATATGTTCTAGTTTCATGGTAGCAGTTTCCTTTTTCAGGGAAGATGCTCCAGTCCTTTTCATTTAGTTTTACCCTCTCCACTTCTCCCTTTTTTCTCTTTTTTTTTTGTACACGTTAAAAAAAACAAAAATCAAAAACACTGTTAAAAGAATCCTCTTTCTTCCCTTAAGGTTTTCTGACTCTTTCGTTCCTGCGGGAAGATTACTTGGCCTGGATTTAAAAGCGAATGGGAATATCGATTCAAATCACATGTCTGCCATCACAGAGCATAATGGCAGCATCTTTCAACCACTGTGGGTGGCAGAGCTCCAGTCTGAGCTGGTAAAGTTCAGTTCATTTTCAGCACTTAAGAGGCATGAGAGAAACTTACAGATGCCCTTTTAGAAGTAGAGGCTGCAATGACAGCTGCCCAAAGTTGCAGCAGTACTTTCACTGAAGTAAAAAGAAAAACTGGGAAACAAGAAAGAAAACCAGCACGTTATATCACAGCCCAATTCACCATCCTCACACCACCGCGGACCAGTGATGCAGAGGATATGATATATTGGGTGTATCAAAAAGTATTTCAAAATGCTGTAATTCCACAGTTGCCCACTGGTAATGATTAAAACAGTCTATTAGAAAGAGCGGACTTTCACATGGGTGCTGGTAGGTAGCAACAGCAGTGGCTGCAGTGACTCCAGACGTGTTTGCAAAAGTATGAGATGACTTTCACTATCATATGGACATGTTACATGTGAACATTGGACATTTTGTGTGTAACAAACGATTTTCAGCCATGTATTTTGAAATTTACTGTAAGTTTCTATGTCCAATGTTTTTTTTAAATAGCCTTTTTAAAGTCAGATGATTGTTTTTGATAGAGCCTGTATTTATATTTTCTTATTGTAGCAGTTGAATTTCATATTAATGACATTTAAAAAAATGTTTTTGCATCCTGAGCCTCCTGTATTACATGTAGTCAATGTATTGGTCAGTTCGGTTCTCAAAGTCTATTAAATGCATGAAAAAACAGCACCATAAAAAAATTACAAATTAAAGGAAAATATTTCCTGAATATTCCTGAATATTTTTGGGTCATTAGTTGATCATTTACCTTAACTTAGACTCCTGATGTGGTTAAAATATTAATAAAAAATGCAGAATAATGTTTGCCTGTGTGTAGATGCCAATTCAATGCAATTTACCCCCAAAATTGCACATGTCAAACTAATCCAGACATTTAGCCTGTAGTCCACAAACATAAAAAACAAATATATGTTGATATATTTTTAAATATTAAAAAAAAGACAGTAGGGTGTATTCTGGACATAAAAGTTTGAGAAACTGAAAGAAAGGTGGACAGGTAATGGTGTACCGTTTAAAAAAATCTTTACACTTTAAAAAATAAAAGTACACAGAATTAAAAATAAAATGCCAGAAATATCAAACTGACAGTACACAGGCAGAGAAGCGTAGGGATACAATACAAACAACCAAACACCTTCATTCAGGTTGGTACCTAAATGAATGAAAGCACCATGCATGAAAGAATTTTACTTCCATTATTTTTATGTCTTTATAGGAGTATCTTACATGTCCATGTGTCTGCATAAATAAATTACAGCTGCTGTGCCGTCAGATCAGTGTAATTCCTCAGCATGACCAGAATTTGTCATTGTGTGGAAGGCATATTGACAATATAGCAGCTTCATGACCGGTGTGTATGTTTTTGGTGTGTGTGCATGTGTGTGTGTGTGTGTGCATGCTTTTTTAATGCTTCCTATGTTGGTTGACAGCAGTTCTGCTACAACAAACCACATGAGATTCAAGCATCTGTTTTTCCAGACATAACCTCTAGCAGAGGAGAAGTGGGTGAGCGTGACAGTGGGCAGTTGAGTGGCAGATTACTTCAAATTACAGGAAAATTATTTACAAGTATATGTGTATGTATTGTTTCCCAAATTGGAAAATTTTGAAATTTTGAAAAGAAAATTCCTACAGAGGTTTTGCAAAGTGATGCCTCCAAAGGGACAGACATGCAAATTTTGTCACTTTCTCACTTTATGTGTATGTATAGTAGAGACAATGATACGCTGTGTGAGACAGTCAATACAGCTTAGCACCTAGAATCACTGCTGTCACAGAGGTGTTACTGAGAGATAAAGTCACATAATCATTCCCTTCTGATGCCAGGCTCTCTATTCTGAAGCATCCTAAGCACTGTATATAAAGGAGGAAGACAACCGTTTTTTCTGCCTATAGCTAAAGGAAATGTTTTATGTGAACTGTAATGCAAATTGTAGGGGGGTCAGCTACAGTTATTGTAATTTTACACACAGCTACAAGCATATCTATGGAACATACAGTACACTGGCATGTAGAAAAGTGCTGATTGCAGAGCTCTTCTTGCACAGCACAGTAGAAATCCACATGTAAATGAGCTGGAATTCATATCCAATCAGAGTAAATGGACTGTAACTGAGAATCATCCCAATTATTATGAGCACATTACAGTTAGTAGGGCATAATTTGTATTCACAAAGGAAGGGTTGTCTCGTGGTAATTCATATACATTTTGCTCACAATATATCCCCTTTTCCCTGTCCACATAGACTGTGATGTGGATTGTGTAATACACCTGTAGTCTAGCATGATAGCAGGATGAATGTGTAGGCTTGGCTCACACAGAACATTGCACATTCTAGACAATTCGTTCTGAGTAGCAACATACAGATTGTCTCAAGGACTTCTTAGATTGGGTGTAGACTGTAATGTTGGTCATCATTTGTGTATATTGTATATACTGAATGTATTTGGTTGTGATTCCAAAACAGTCGTTCATTGGAATGTGAAAGAGTGCCACAGCTTGCCCACTGAAACGGTTTTATGAACAAAGTCTTACAGTGCCTAAATTTAGAAAGATTCTCCTGGTGTGACTGGTGCTACAAACACCATCTACAACCATCAGGAATGCAGCTTCACCAAAAGATTCTGGCTGATCAATGGATTCTGGCTCTATTCTTTGAAAAAAAATAAAAATAAAAATGGGGTAAAAAGTACAACATGAAATGGTTGAGATTCCAACAAAAGTGAAAATCTATTCGCAGCAGCAGTAGACTCATTTATGGTACAATTGGAAGTACAAAACAAACATGTAGATATATGATCACCTAGAAAACACATTTTCAGTCTGAACACGTTTGTTATGAAAGCTGTTTTCTCGTGGTTGTTTTAAAAAGAAAAATCAGGTTTCATAAGGTTTCGTGCGCTCCCTGGACTTATACACTGGACTATAATATGATAAGCACCCTGAAACCCAATCTAGGTTACACATACACACTGGGAACTTTTTGTAGTTTTTTTTTTCTTTTTTCTTTTTTAGTTGCCTGCAACAGTCACCAGTAATCTGCCACCCGCCTTCAGTGACTTGGCATTTCCCAGCTTGTGCTTTTGGCAGGGGATAAACTGAGAGCTTTGAGAATTATGTCCCATGGTGAGTCAAGTGATTCAAAAGGGACATTAACTCCCAATTTCGGACTTCATCTCTCTGCCAGAAGAAAGACACAAACATGACAGAAAATGTCTCAGGCTCAAATAGTGGAAAATTGAAAGTGGTCTGGAGTTTAGTGTGGTTGGCAGATATTGGCGGCGCAAAAGTGATGGCTGTGATTGAGACTGTTCTTTTGAAGTAAAGCCATGAAGGCTGTCAGACCTAAATAGATTGTCTAAATTTTGAAGAAAGAAACTATCTTTTTTGGATTTTTTTTTTCTTTTGCTTTATTGATTTTTGATTGTGAAGGCAGACAGACGCGACTTTTTCTTAGCCTTTGTGGCCTAATATTTCTTTATATTTACTTTTATCAGTATTGAATACGAACTTTGGATGCAGTAAACCAGTATTGCTGAAATCCTGACTGCCCAAGATTACATGTACTTTATTCAGTTCAGTCAGTAAATCGTTGAAAATGAGGCGGTCTGGCAGCTTATTGAAATTGACTGTCAACAAAATATGTGCTTTGCGGTACGACGTAGATATATACAGCCTGCCATACGGTGCTTCCACACTTCCAGCAGGCCATAAGGTGGTACTTTCCACATTTCAGAATTTTCTCTTCACCTCAGCCTCTCCATTACCATGAATGATAGCGAGTGACTCCACAGCTGCCTGACTCTTTCTTCTATGTCTATATGTGACTCTTTCTTATTTTAACTCTTGGTGATGTATAGACAGACAATGATAAAGGTTAACTGGAGCTATGTTACATTCTTCCTGGTTATGGATTAAGTGGTGAGCTAGCTCTAATGGAGACCTGTTACAACTCATAGCAGCAACTACAATTAGAATGGGGTCCTGTTATGGCTGTGGCTCAGGAGGTATAGCAGCTCATCTGCTAATCAGAAGGTAGGTAGTTTGATTACTGACTGCTCCAGTGTGCAAGTATCCTTGGGCAAGCTATTGAACCCCAAATTGCTTTCTGATGCATCCAGTGGAGTGTGAATGCTAGATAGAAAGGACTTAGGTGTAGAGAAAAGGTAAATGGGGAAATGAGGCACTTTGTATAAACTGTATAAAGTGCTCAAGTAAAGTACAAAAGCACTATGTAAGACCTTTTCCATTTATTGCTAAACTTTGTCTGATATTCTGTGGGGGGGGGGGGGGGGGGGTCTCTTCACACTTGGCTGTGAATAATGCCACTGAGAGTGGATATTATTCACATGGTCATGTCAGGGAAACAGCTCTGACTTTGAGTGCAGAACCCTCGCCCACCTTCTGCTCAAATGTTTTATTTGCAGGAGGGAAGGCACTCTGAGGAAAGTTGATGAGAAGGGTAGGGAGCTAAAATGTTTCAGCCAAAGGATGAGGGACTGCATGAAGTCACACAGTTCATGAAAATAACTAAGGATCGCTTTGGATCGAATCATACAAAGCAACCCTACTAGAGTTTAGTAGCGGTGTTAAGTTCAACTACTTTGTCAGAATACATCTGTGTAGAGAATGGATGATTGGTGTTGTGCAAATGAAGGCCTCGGGTTATAATTAACCTATTTCCATCATGCCATATACAACTAAAACTACATTACATGTAGCATACATAGCAAGTAGTTTTGTACATGACAGAATGGCCTGAAGTTGGCTACACTGCTGAAGATGAGTTGCCTGCAGCCCTTCATATGCTTACTCTTGCCCTTTTGTGTTCACATATTTCCTGCAATACTTGTAGCTAATCATTAAAAAAACATGTCCTAGTGACTGTTTAAGGATTCTTTTTATTTCCCTATACATTTTTGCCAGTCTCAGTGGTAATCTCATGTGACTGTTTCACAGTAAAAGCTTTCTGAATGTACCCCACTGAAAACTTCTACTGTAAAATGTAAGCTGTAAGAAGCTGCAGGAATTTTTTCAGTATGCACTTGCAGAATGTAGTTCTGATAATGCTACCGATGCAGAGTTTTTTTAGAGTATTTTTTTTTAGCCTTGAGCAAATGGCTCAGCGCAGATTCAGACCCAGGCCATCGCAATAGCTTTAAAGCATATGAGTTGTCTGCTGAATCTGGCGAACTAAACTGGTGCCCAAAGGGATAGAGTTATCAAAGACGGAAGAAACAACATACTAAAAAATTCACACTTTTGGATACTAAATTCCTTTCTTCCTCCATTTACCTTTCCTTTTATGATCATGATTTCTAGATCAAATTAAACCACAGTCATCTGCATGGCTGGGTACCACCATGGTAAATATATATAAATATATAGAAACACAGTCACTGCAATTATTCATTCTTAAAGTGTTTTGTGCGCTTGACTACAAAACTTTACCCGTTTTCATGAAATCCTGGCGAGAGACGTGCACCGTTAATCACACTTTACCCTATGCTAACTAGTGTATGTCCTGTGACAATCAGCAGCCAGACTGCAAATACACCCGGGAGCACATCACTGTTCTAATTGGCATTGCTGTTCTCCAGTGTTCCTTGTGTGAAACTCCCAGTGTTGATCGCTGCTGAGCTGTTGATAGGAAAAGGTGAGGGAAGCCAAAAACAGAAAGGTTGGAGGTTGGGAAAAGGCTGGGTTGAGAAAAAAAAAAAAGGTATGATCACATAACCTCTACATTCTGTATTGCGGCAACATCTTGCCCTGCAGGTGGGAAATCAAACACCTATGGTATAAATAGCCTTGAGATACTGCACCACTTTTACCCCAGCATGGAAAAAACAAAATATGTGTTCATGTAACAACATATATTTAACAAAATCAATGAATGCTAATCTACCCACTATGTTAGGTTTTTATTTTGTTTTATGTTTTATTTTATTTTTTTCACAAGAAGCTGTCGTAGCCACAATTTGCTAGCTTTGTGCTAAATATCTCACCTTCCTTTTGTCCAGGGAATGTAGATGAGCTGACACTGGCTTATTATAAGGAGCTAACACTACAAAGCTGCATGAATTAAGAGTAGTAATGATCTTTTGACACAAACGAGCAGGCATTTCACAAAAATGCTGCTGTAGTATGGTATAGTACAGGGTGGGCCATTTATATGGATACACCGTAATAACATGGGAATGGTTGGTGATATTAAAGTCCGGTTTGTGGCCATCTTGGATACAACTTTTGTTTTTTCAATAGGAAGTTACGTTGAAATCAAGCACACCATTGTTTTTCTTGTGACATTACCAATAAGTTTGATGTGTCCCATGGCCCTCTTCCTATTGAAAAACAAAAGTTGTATCCAAGATGGCCGACTTCTAAATGGCCACCATGGTCACCACCCATCTTGAGGAGTTTGCCCCCTCACATATACTAATGTGCCACAAACAGGACTTTAATATCACCAACCATTCCCATGTTATTACGGTGTATCCATATAAATGGCCCACCCTGTAGTATAAATCAAAGGACTAAAAAATGACTGTGCCTTGATAAAAGTGTGATGGGCACAGTCATTGCTTGTCCATCGACTGAACTTTCTAGCTCACAGGTGTCACTTTTGTTTTGTACTCAGCTATGGACACACTCTCCAACACATGAAAAAGTTATATTTGGGGTGATGACTTATCTGCTTTTCATTTTGATGAGTCCTCAGCATACCACCTCCTCTATTACAGAAGTGTTGTTGTGTAGTATATGGTCCAAAAAGAAAGCACAATTGGTACTACTTTCAGTAAACTCTGTGGGCTAACATTCAGGAAAGTTCAAAGGTGCGTCAGTTTGGATACTTAGTAAGTAGTGCTGGTGTACTGCCACTGCTTTCGGTAGGGTAGTGAACATTTATAACTAGGCAGGCGTTTGTCCACATCTAATTTTAAAGTTCTAGTTTATCCTGTTAGGCAGCTAGCTAGCGTTAGCGTCGCCATCAAGGCTGACGACTTGTTTGTTGTTTTAAAATTTGACTGATACTCCATTGCCCGCTAAATAACCAGGGTGGCTAAAAAAATTAACTGGAACCATTTGCTACATGTAGCCACCCACACTTGTCTATGTGAACTAAAGTATGAAGTCATAACTGCAAGTCTAAGTATGGAAGTATGAGATTTGAGACAGAACACAATAAAGAAATCAGCTTTCTACTCATATTGGCTCCTGTTGTGAGAAAGAGGAAGGAAAAGCTGTCAAATTATTCTCTGACATCCTCAAAGAGGCCCATTGCAGCTCACTGGCATCTGTAAGCCCACCTTACTGGAAGGAATAAATGGTGCCGAATGACACTGAGGATGTTTGCTTTGATAATGCCAAAGCCTGTTTGTGTCTGTGTCAGGAGTCGGGCGGTTAATCCAGCCTACATTCCAGGTCCTGATATCAATGCCGTGTTTGAGAACTGTTGGGCGAGACTGGCTGTCATGCTTGAGGAGAGCAGCCGTTGCTTTGCACTGTCTGCTTTCTATGAAAGGAAGGGGGTGTATGGGAAGGAGCAGGGACACATATTCTGTCGGATTTACTTTTCCATTCAGTTGTGTTGGATCAGTGCTCGTGCCAGGCCAGGACAAAAAGAGAAACCTTTCTGTATCTGTGTTGTTATCAAACTATAAATGTTTTTTTCTTGTTTTTTTTTTTTCTTGTTTTTTTGCAGAATTTATGAGCGGGTGATAGACCCTCCCCAGATGGAGCTCACCCCAGGCAGTGGAGTGTGGCTTGGCCAGCATAGCCACAGACATGGTCTGTTTAAGGTAAGACTCCACAGATAATACGTACACTTTATGCACCTTAGCATGTTTCACATTCAACATTGCCGGGTGTAATTGGGCAGATTTACAGTAGGTTGTGTGGGGGAAGAACGCCAGCTGTAAGATGCAAGAGTAAAGTATGGAGGGCTTACAGAGGAGCTGCAAAAAGCTCAGCTTGAGCTTTTCCTCCCTTGTTTCCAAGCCCATCACAATGATGTCGATTTTTAATCTGTGCTCGTTTTCTCCAGCTTCTGCATGCATTCGGAGCAGGGAGCAGAGATGGCAGGGAATCACGAGGACGTGCACATTCCCTTGATATTCCTACCTCTACTGCCCACCCGTCATGCAATCAATGGGCCTTTTTTTTCTTTGTAACACTGATTAGCCAATAGGCCCTTTTGTGGTGTGATTTATTTCTCCTCTTCATGCTTTGACACTATCGCTGCTGCACATGAGCACCGTTCCTTCTCCGTTTACCTCCTCCTTCATCCCTTCTTGCATCGACACTTCAAGGAACTCCTTCTTTTAGTCAAAGACTCTGGTCTTGAAAGACAGAGCCCCATCAGGCAGTTCCCTACCTGCAGTCAGCTCGGTGCCTTCCTTGTGCAGGGAGCACTCAAAAGTGTTTGTCAGCAGCCGAGACAGACAGTGTGGAAGAGCGAAAGCTTGTGTGAAGAGACTGAGGGAATGAGGAAGTTCTTCCTTCAGACTGACGCAAATTTAAGATGAGAGATCGTGTCTGACAAGTGAAGTTGTAGCTCACTGTATCAGTGACCTGCTGCTTTGTGCATGATAAAGGTTATTTAGAGCTGTGCGTTTCCCCTCCTGTTCACATCGTTAGTTGTTACAGGAAAAGTGACGTTCAGATGTCTGAGACCTCCAGATGCTATTCACCTTTTCTTTAAAATGTAGTGCTGTTATTTTTTACATTGCAGTTGATAATATTAGATGAACAATTCAAAACCCTGTTTTCTTTTTGATTGCATGGAATTCACACAAACTCATACCGGTACAACTTTTTTTTTTGTTCATGTTGTTCCAAAGAGCTTCTTATGAAGTCAAGAATCCTTAGCTTCCTGTGCTGCTCTCTTTGAACACTTCAGTGTAGCCACAATTTCACGCTTAGAAAACCCCTCTCGACTGATGACACTTCCCCTCAATTCTTCTGCTATCTTTCCCACTATCACAGTGCTACTTAGTATGCAGCGTTTTAGCTGGAAACTTGAGGTGCAGCCATATTTTTAGCAGATGAACAATAGCTACAAGTTTATGTAGTTTTATACAAGCCGGGTAGGTCAAATCCATGTCAACGGAAGGCAATTCCTGTGAGGGATGCAGCTCAAAAGTGTCCTTTAGTCTGAGGGAATTAACACGGTCACTGCCGCAAATGCGTTTTGCGGTTTTGAAATAATGCAGAGATGCGTTCTTTATTTTACTGTTATTACTTATAAATGTCCAGCTGTATGATTACTTCCAGGCTTACATAGAAATGTAGGAGAATTTGGATCCGGTCTGTTAGACGCCCTTGTATATTTTTCCCTGCCTGCATGCATACAGGTCACATGTTGCTCATAAAGCAACCTCTGAAATCGTAACAATGGTTTGTGTTCCAATTAGCATCCAAGGTCCTGCTAAAGGAGGCGAGTTACCTACTTACATTTAAACCCACTTTGTCTACTTCTCCTTTTCTTTTTAATTATTGTTCCTTTGATTGTGTTGTTGGAAAAGAAAATGTGGTTAAATATACCAGTTGTAAGCTGTTGTTTTTTTATTCCCCAGTCTTTAATATTTATATACCTGTATTTAAAGCACAAGGACACAGCATGCCTCCAACAATACACCATTAGTACCTCTAAGTCATTAGTTTAATCTGTGCACAAAGAGAATGTAGAAAGTTTGAAAATGTGGCATTGTCCAACTACTTTGCTATTTTCCTCACACACTCCCTATTGCTCCTTCCTTTAACCTGCTAAAGACGAGGGGATAAACTTAGGTCTCCTCATGTCTAAAGCTGAGAAGGGCTTGTTGGGAAACGGGAGAGGAAAAAAAAATAAATAAAGAGGCAAGAGGTGAAGGGAAGAGAAAAATAGCCAAGAGCTATAGAAGTAACACTGCAGATAGAGATAGGGGGTGAAATAAAGCAGCAGCTGTAATCTATCGCATTCAGTGTGCGGGAATGGGATAATGATAAGACGGGCTAACTAGGCCTTTAAATAAAGCATATTGAGCCCTTGCAGTAGCTTGGGATGCTCTTCATCCTCTCAACACTCCTCCTCCAGGGAACCTCTCCATCTGAGGGAGCAACTGTAATAAATTATCTTTATCTAGAATCCATTGTGCCAAGGATGCTGACTCCTCAGGGACACCGCAAGCTTGTTTGGAACCGCTGCTTTTGTGAAATGCTCTGTGTTTCATGCACTACAGGACAATAATGAATCTAGTATGGACAATGATGGAAAGCCTGAATGCATTACATAAGGCAGTGTGAAGTTTCAGGAGTCAACGTCTCCTTTACCTTACCTGCGTCTCACTTTGTCCTCTGTTGCCCGGTTGTTTAAATTACTTTCTTTATCTTTTCTTCACGCACCTCATCTTTTTCAGTGCATCACTCAAACATTACCATTTTATCCTTTGATATGTTCGCTCTCTTCAACCCAGTATCAGTGGTAATACAGTAATAATACAATACAGGCTGGGGTTAATTCAGCCTAAGTAGAATGGAAAAGAAACTCTTGGGATGAACGGGAAATTTGCATATTTTGGAATAAATTTGAATTTTTTGAAGAGCTGAACTTTAAAAAATCCTCTATGTTTTCCTTGTAGTTGCTCTGCATTCCCTTGTTCATAGTTTAAGAGTAGGGTTTAGGGCTTACAGAGTTTTATATCAGTGTATGAATCATTTGTATTTTTTCGAAAGTACTAGTTGCTGGACAGATAAATAAGACTCTGCCATTATTCATTTCTAAAGTTTCCTTACCATAAGCGCATAAAATAAAATAAATTCTCAACTCTTAAAACACGATTCTATGTGCTTAAATTTAGGTTAACGTCCTTGTTATGTCACAGAGTGTGTATATCAGGAGGGCTCCCATTAGGTTCTAGTGCAAAATAATTTTCCATGCAATTGGACGACTTTTACAGCTAAGCAAACTTTTCAAATATCATTGTTTGAAATTGAAGCTGAAGAAATTGTGTGTGCTCACAGCATAAGAGGTTCATGTGTGTGTATGTGGGTTGTTGGGTTTTTTTGCTCGAAAACAGAACAATCCACTGTTTACTTACCTATGTGTGGCATTACAGCAGGGTGCAATGAGCTGTCTCTCAAGTCTGCATATGGGGGTCAAAGTTTTTACTGTTCCTTTATGCCCTTTTGATAGGTCAATACAAACACAGTTAATAACATTTGATGGCCTTCAGACCCCGATAGAACACAGAAATGTCATGTTGTGCATGATCAAATGGAGGAAAAAGTACTGCTGAATAAAATCTCTTCCAGGATAATAAACGTCTGTCAGTGCTGCCTGAAGGCAAAGCTTTGGCCAACCTGGCCTTTAGGGCGTCACTGAGTGAAATAAGTGTTTGATACTCTATAACCCAGCTAGAATTTTGGCTCCCACAGATTGATTGACTGACTGATTGTAATCTCAATCAATGACAGTCAATTGCAGATACTCTGGATCTCAACTCCTATATAAAGCACACATGTCTACAGGATCAATTTCTTCCATTGCCACATCTTCACTACTGTAGGCAAGACCAAAGAGCTATGAAAGGTAGTCAGGGACAAGATTGTAGAGCTACACCAGGCTGGAATGGCTACAAGACCATCAGCAAGAAGCTTGGTGAGAAAGTGACAGCTGTCAGAGGGATTATCCAGGGATGCAAGAAATGGCCACCGATTGCCCTCAGTCTACAGCTCCATGAAAGATTTTGCATTACAATACGGGACAAAACTATACAGGAGGAGCTTGTTAATGATCTGAAGGCATTTCGGACCACAGTCCCCAAGAACGCCATGTTTGAAGGAAGAGAAATGCTGGGTATTACCCAAAGAACACAAACCACACAGTCAAGCATGGAGGTGGAAATATTATGCTTTGGGGCTGTTTTTCTGCTACAGAATGACTTCTAATTGAGGAGCAAGTGGACAGCGGCCATGTACTATAAAATCTTTGAAGACAACCTCCTTCCCTCAGCCAGAACACTGAAGATGGGTCATGAATGACATGAATGACAAGCAGCAGCCAGTAAACCTAAAGGATTTAGAGAGTTTCAGTAAAAAGGAGTGGGCCAAAAATCCCTCATAAGATGTGTGCAAACCTCATGACCAACTACAAAAACCATCTTACCGCTGTGCTTGCCAAGAACTAAGTCATATTTTGCTTGCATATAAAATAGTTATTTCACTCAATGACATGCAAATCGGTTCATCACTTTTATGTAATGTGTTTTTTCTGGACTTTTTGGTTGATATACTGGCTCTCTCTGTTAAAATAAAACTACTATAAAAATTAGAGACTGTTCATTTCTTTGGAATTGAACAAACTTACAAATTGAGCAGGGGATCAAATAATTATTTTCTCCACTGTAATTTCATAGCAGTAATTGTTGAACGGACACATAGACACAAATACTTCCATACCTGGATGAGCATTATAACCACTTTCATCAGCCATATTCGTTCCTTTTCCCCATCCTTAGTCAGAACCAAACTTTAAATCAATCCTTCCCTTGAATTCAAATCCCAAAGGCCAACCAAAACTTAAAGGTGCCCAGAAAGCCAAGGTTGCAGGAAAGTCACTGGTTGCTCAGGAATGCAGAAAACTCACACACACACAGTCTGTGTGTGCCATCTTTAATTATTTGGGCATGCTGATTGAGCCATATATTTCTAGAAACTGGCCTTTTTTGTTTGTGCATGTTTTTAGTACATTTGCACATTTTTACATTTGAAATTATTTGCAAAAGTATTTAAGTTACAGGCACAGAACGAGTATGAGCTTGACATGGGGACTCCCTGCCTTGGTTTAACAGTATTTTAGAGGACAGTTTTATACCCAAATTGAGGAAGGCTTCAGGAATTACCCCTTTTTTAATTCAAGGGACCAAATATAATTGAACAGGTGATACTTTAGAAAAATTACCAAACTTAACTGTATTTTTTAATTGCTTTCTCTCTATAGTGAAGCACACTGACTTCAATGCGGCTGAACTGACAATTTTCAGCTTTATTCGAAAGATGTTAACATTCACATCAGATGAACAGCGTAGGAACTCCAGTCTGCACTCAGGGCCAGGCTGAAATACTAATTAAGTCCTACAATCTGGAGTCAGCTCAGGCCAGTCTTCACACATTTAAAGCAGGTCACAGGCTGAAAAATGTTTTGAGAGAGTATTTTCTTTTCTATTTTCTGTTTATAGAAATCTTTTATTCTCAATATTACATTGTATCAAAGAAAACCCCACTGCAAATATCTATATCTCAGTGGTATCGTCTTGTTCATTAACATTGTTGATGTGATGTTGACAATGTTTTCAAGCTGAAAGCACACAGTCTGATATGCACTCGTCTTTACCTCAGTTTTGAATCGAAATATTAATAGCGTTTGTCTGTCCTGATAAATCATGAAGGTAATCTAGTCCTAACAAACTGTTAACTTATCCATTTAGTGAAGTGGAAAAAATTACCATCAGTGTTTAATTACTGTAGCTCTTTTCAATATGTCTGCATTTGTAATCAGTGACCAGCAGGCCATTCAGAAGCCTAGGGTATCTGTCTCAAGTCCATCAAGGGCTGAGACACAAACACTTATGCGTCCACTTGCGTGAGTCAGTTTGCAGTCATTAGTTATTGCTAGCACGCCTGCAAACACGGGGAATTATGCCCGGACAAGAGGTCAACCGCTGCACCGCTAAGTTGCCCCACTTATTCATTTCAAATCCAATGTGCATAGATAAAAAACAGAGAAAGGTGTCACTGTCCTATACTGTCTGCAGCTTAAAATACAGCTGTGTGATGCTCTCATACTGCAACACTGAGAGTGTGGACATGATTTGTTAATGCTAACATATTCACAAAGTTTGACAGTGCAACATATGTACTATATACGTGTATGTTTTATGTCTGCACGTGAGAGAGAGGGGAGTTTTTATGACCTCTGTTCAAATTGCTCACTGATCACTGACAGTGATGTGCGGTCAGAGCTGCTGTATTACACCACTGGGACAGGCATCTGTGATCTACACCTTCATTTCCATTCGATGTGACACCGACAATCTTTTCTTCACCATCCACTGCCCACACTGCCCGTATGTGTGAGAGAAAGTGTGGGTGTGTGTGTGTGTGTGTATGTGTGTGTGTGTGTGTGTGTGTGTGTGTGTGTGCGTGTCCTCACTCTGTGCTGCAATCCTGTTTGCCTAGAGGCTCCCTCTCTCTTTCTCTCTGTGAAATAAAGGCAGGTGTTGCTTGCATCACCAGGCCAGACCAAATGCACTGTAAATAGATTTGACACACACAAATAGCAGAGAGGACGATGCAGATTGTGCTTGCGGTATAGAATTCTAATGTCCTTCCAGCATGTGTTATCAGGCACCACTTCGAAGGAATGGAGAGAGTATATTACCCCCTGTGGTGCGTGTATGTGTGGGCAAACCTGCGTGTCACTAGTTCGGTTTTCCATTAGAGAGGGTGCCTTTTTTCCAAGATTGTTCCTTGTGGTCATCATGAAGCCTCTATTTACCAGTCGTCCACCTCTAGAGATAGCCTGTCATTCAGAGTGATTGACAGCCAGTATTTTAAAAGACAGAACTCTCAGTTATAAGCCATATACTACTGCCTGTGTGTGGCTTTTACTCTAGTTCAGTTAAAAATGATGCTGTAAGTAAAGTACAAGAGTTAGTTTTTAAACAGCTGCGCTTGTGAATTCTGACCATTTCTGAAATAGTAGACACTGGTTCTTCAGCAGTCAGTTCCAAGCTTGTTTTTAAATTGCTGTCTGTAGTTGAATGCTGGTTCTACATAGTTTCTAACATTGCGGTTTCAAACAAGGAAGCTCTCTGTCCTCTTTGGTTCAGGTGTGGAATGAAAACACTCCACTTGGAAACAATAGAATGAGAATACAGACCCTTTTGTTATTTGTAAGCAGATATCTTTCCTTTCCTATAAAGTAGAATTTCTTCCTTGGTATTCTAAAGAGCTTGGAAAGAAAAGCATCTGGACTTCTCTAGGTTTCTTGAAGATGTTTCACCTCTCATCTGAGAAGCTTCTTCAGTTCTAAGAGCAATTGGTGGAGAGTCCCAGATTTTAAGCCCTATGGGAGTGTCCCCAAGAGGGTCATGGACCCCCTATTGATCCTCTGCCTAATCACACGAGCAAAGGTGTGAAAATGGGTGTAGGTCACAATCAGCCAAGGTTTCAGGTGAACCCATTGTGAAACCTAGGCTACGTCCACAATAGCCCGGATAGATTTGAAAACGGCGTTTTCGTCTGAAAATGCTCCGCATCCACACTAGTATTTTCAGTCGTTTTCACCGAGTTGTGCGCCCACATTGAAACGGCCAAAAACGCTTACGTTCCAGTCCTGCGCATGCGCAAAAGCGAGTGAGACTTAAGAATTTGAAGAAAAGCTATCTGGAGCATGTACAAACTGATATTAATCTTTTTTAGGGCTGTCAAAATTGAGAGCAATCAAAACAACTGCTGTATAATGCACTCCGCTATCTTTGTTTAATTGGTCACATGACTGCATCACATGACTAAAATGCATCATCATTTCAGAAAGTCTGTTTTCGAGTGTCCACACTGCTACGGGACAGCTCCGTTTTGAAATGTATGGGTTTACGAGAGCGTTTTCAAAACGCTGCTTTTTCCTCAGGGAAAACGCTGTCTTAGTGTGGACGGGAGGCCAAAACGGAGAGAAAACGATGCATTTTCAAATGAAAACTCATTAGTGTGGACGTGGCCCTAGTCTCTTACAGACTCTCCACCAGTTGCTCTTAGAACTGAAGAAACTTCTCGGATGAGAGGTGAAACGTCCCAACTACAACTATTTTATAGTTAGTCATAATTTTAGTAGAAATATTACTCCTCCTATATTCTTATAGATTGAGTAATAATTATTTTGGCGATGACCAAACAGCAGCAAATTAAAGTTCAACGTTTATTAGACTCTGAGTCGCAATGTTGGTGAATCTGTAAAGAGTATTTGTGAGTTTGCAGCAGATCATTTCTCAGGCATAGTCTCACTTTTCAAAATTATATTAAACAATCTTGTCAAAAAGTCCATCGCCCTCTTTCCTAGACATCTTCATCCTGATCATAGCCCTTATGTCCTGATTACTGATCCTTCATCAGGTCCTCAAAGTAGTCCTTCCATCTTCTCAGCACTCTCTTCACTTATTAACACATCATCTCTTCATCTCTGTCCTTAATCACCTTAATCTGCTGCACATCCTTTCCAGCTCAATTTCTCTGCCTAGCCAACCGATGTTCATGAGCTGCATGTGTGAGCTTTGAGTGAAAAGTCTAAATAACTGACAGTTTTAAATGGATTTATTTTATTTATTGACCAAATTTACTTTTTTTTCTTTTTGTTTGTTTTTAGTGGTAATTGACGATAGTGAATATCAAACATATACCTGCTAAACAGAAGTACTTTTTGTACTGTTTAAATCTCCTGTCCCGGTATTTGCCAAAAAACAATAGGCTGTGTTTAAACTGTTGTAAATGACTTGTTGGCCTGTAATCTGTGAAACATATGTCAAACCCATCTCCCTTGAATGATGAAAAGTCATTCTGAGCCACAATCAACATTCCTGTCACAAGGGTAGAATGACTCTGTTTACCGATATAAAAACATTTCACATAAAAAAACACATAGAAACATTAATTTTGGCACAACACTGGCAGCTAACCAGAAGATAGCTGGGAGGGGAAGAGGGCTATAAGGGCATGTTTCATACAGTGGATGGAGTGACGGGGTTTGCATTAAGGCCCAGTGTAAGATAACTAGAGGTTATTTCCAAGTCTAAATCATGAAAGCTACACTAGTCAAGCCCAAGAGTGTGATTGTGGAGATGGAAATGAATATAATGTCTTTATTTATATTGTCTCCTTTTCTCTTTTCACTTCACCCTCCCTCTCTGTTGCCAGGGCATTATTCAGGATGTGAAGCTGATTTTTGCTCCCAACGGCTACATCACACAGTGTCCAAACCTTAACCGTAGTAAGTACCGTGATTACATTCATGCATAGTATTGAGTATTAACAACATGATAGAAAAAAAACTTTTTCCCATTGCTGTGTGCTATTAAAAAAAAAAAAACTGTAATGGGCTGTGTGTCAGCTGGTGGTCACCTCTATGAAAAGCTTTGAGGCTCCGTCTCCTCGGATAAAACCTCTCTCCATTTTTGTCTCCTTCCTCTGCTCTGGCAGCGTGGCTTTATTGTGCTGTATTTCAGATTCAGTGCAGCCTCCTCTTTCTTTGGCTCCTCCATCTGTTTACTGTCAAAAAACAGATTAAGATACAGGGCCACCGCTGCACTACTGTCTCTGTCACTTGATCAATAAGGCAATCACACCTGGGTGCTTTATTGCTGATACTACTAACAGGCTCAATCCTAAGACAAAGAGTCTACAGCTATGTAAAGCTTCCCTTTTGTTTACTGTTGGGTGAACTGTGGCCAAATAAATGTTGTCATTCTAATGATTTCTGTCTTCTCCTCTGTTGATCTCCTATCTAAATGCTTTCCTGTTGCTTTGCTTTTCTTTGTCTCTTCTTTGTTTTGGTGCTTGCTGTTCATCCCTTGAGCCTGTCCCACCTGCAGTGATTTCCTGAGCCTGGTGCAAGGCATCATGGACCTTCAGGAACTACTGGCTAAGATGACCTTGAAGGTACGAGCAAAGAATAACCTCCCACACAGAAAACTGCTATAACTGAGTCACAAGAGAATTAGAACCCTAGGAGAATGTACAGTATGGTGTACCACCGCAGTAAAGAGAGGTTTTTCAGATAAAAGAAACAGCCAATTTGCAAAATGCTGGCAACCATGTCTTAAAGACTTGAATAAAGGTACCAACTAATACCTTTTTCAAGTTGCAATCTGACATGTAAATAAAAAAATAAATGAAAATGAATAAATAACTTCCTTCTTCAGTGCAGCTGGAGAAATCCAGCCCCTTTGATTTTGTTGCCACTTTCACTGAAGCACATTGTTCTGTCTCTTCTGAAGTCAGCGTCTCGTTTTTGTTTAATTTCAGCAACATGGTGCCCAGTAAAGACACAAGTTATTGTTAGGGAAACAAAAAAGAAACCATAATCTGTCTTTAGAAAATATGATTATTCCGTCTGTTATTATTGCGAGCATGAATCGAAGCAGTTTTTAAAAATAAAAATACAAAAGATAATAATGTGCACGGGAAAGGAAACAGAAAACAGACAGTTACTTTGTCCCAAATGGTCGTTCTGTTTTTACAGTTTTCACTTTGAATTCAATTACTCCACAACAATAGAAATAAATGTGAATGCACGCACTTTGTTGAAGCTCCTTGGTCATGCAAATTACCTGTTTATAGAGTAAAAACGTTGATGGTAAACCTCATAGGGACAAAGTTAATCCCACTTAGCAAATGTTCAGCGTCTAAACAAAATTTAGATTTGGTCAAAAAATGAAAGTGAGCTGTCTATAAAATGTGCACCTTTAAAAGAGAAACCAGCAAAGTCATCAAATACCTAACCCAGATCTTTCTTGCTATACGACATTGCTTAGCACCACATCACCATGCCACCAAGTTTATGAATACAATATCTTGAGAACAAGGTGCTGTAGGATTTTTCAAATTGATGCCATTAGTGCATCTCCTAAAATCTCTGACATGTTCAAATGTAGGTCACGTTTTTTTGAAAATCTTATGAACACGATAAATCGAGAAAGATGTCACCTAGGATTTTCAAATTCATACCGTACGAGTTTCAGTCTCAAAATCATCAGAGGTCAACTTTTCTGAAAATCACCTGCTTGGAGGCTGAGGGCAGCAGCACTGGCAGTGTTTTTTGACCAGTAGCATTCATTGGAAGCTATGAGATTATGATTTTGATAATGATCTTTATTTATTGCTTTCCAATGTACTGTTCTTTTTCTTGGTGTTTTACACCCTGGACAAAGGCCTCACACTATGCCACACCTTTACTGTTTTTAGTAGTAGCTAACTGTTTAAGCAGTATAAAGGCTTTCTACATCATGATAGCATGTTTGATATTAGGTTTTTCACACACATAACGGACATGCGAACCAGGGTTCATAAAGGTGTCATGAAATGATGACTGCACTGGTACAATCAGAGGTTACCAGCCAGCATGCATTCAACCTTACAGCCAAAGCATGACCCATTTCTAAGACTGAACATCTGCATAAACGAATGCGTATGAATGTGTACTTGTGTGTGCGTGCACACTGCATGAGTGAGTGATATAAGGTGAGAGTGGATGAAACAAAGACGTCTTGGTGGGTGGTTGAGCTGTAGAGTCATTTTCGGCATAAATAAGGATGAGATGAAGAACATTACCCCACCGCTGCGTCGGTACCTCCTACTTCACATGAGCGCAGCCTAACCTATTGCCACGTGACCTCACTGCACGTACAAGTCGCAGCAGGGAGAATGCAGTCATCTCCACTGCTAAATGGCTGTCTGCCTCTGTGATGTAGAAAATAGAGGAATTCAGCATGAGGTGAATAATTGCTTGGTCCTGAGCGTGTGACATGGAGTGTCAAGGTGGTGTGAGATGACAACGCATTTGCATGCATTACACCTGAGATGGAGCCCGAGGATGTCTTTGTGCCAAAAAGTATACTAGACAAAGCTCAGGACCTTTGTTTTGTGATACCACAGCATGCAGTATCAGTAATGATCCAGTTTTGTTTCCCCATATTTAAAATTTTGATTCACTCCAGTTACTAAAAAGGAAGGAAAAAAAAAAAACGTTTTCTCGGATACATCCAAACTACCCTTTGGCATCCACACATCTATGTCATTTCAGTTCTTGAAGTTGGCAGATATTAGACATCTCTGCATTTTGGGTTGAGTTTTCAAACAGATTCCTTATTTTGTGGAGCAGCATATATATGTTCTTTATTTTATTTATCATAAAGCATCGTGAATGAACCATTCAAGCTAAGATAAATATTCCCTTTAAAACATTTGCTCACATAGATTTAGTAAAAAGTTGACTGCTTGAAGTTGCTTGGGCATTACCGCAGGGCCAGCTTCAAAGCTTCACAGAGGCAACTAAAACAATCCAAATGATGATAATAATATTAATAGGTAACATTTTATAATATGGGCCGTGACTAAGGGAGCAATTGCCCTGTAATTAAAATAAATTTAAGTACATATTTATTGAAATTACAAAGTAGTTATACTTTCATAATACAAATCTATTTGAATATGTTTATTTATATATCTACAAATACTTAAAGGTAAGCATACTAGAATAAGGGGTAATGAGTCAGGTTTTTACTGGGAACAGAAATAATTATACTGTAAGTAAACTGAAGTATATGTAAGTAATTTTACATAGTACATGAGTAAATTTAAGTATTGCGTAACATCAGGTATTTTAAAGAAAAGGAGGCAGAAATTTTTCTGTAAGTAGGTACTTTGTTGTAAGTACTATCTAAGTAACTTTAAGTTGTGCATAACATAATGTATTTTACAGGAAAGAAGAAATAATTACATTGTAAGTTAATTTAATTAGTGTATAAGTACCATTAAATAATAACTATTGCTATAAATATCACTACTAATATTGTTATTAGTAAGCGTAACCCAGTGGTCTGATCCTGCAGTTTTAGAAGATTAAATCCAAAGCATAACTATTTTTTAATATAAATTTCTATAATATATACATGTTCTCTCAGTGTTCTCTCTGTTTACTTCGGCTTCCTCCTACAGTCCAAAGACATCCATGGGGTTAGGTTAATTGGCAGAATAGAATGGCTTTACTATTAATATGAATAATGATCTATGGAAACCCAAAATACAATTCATTAATTTCTTCCTAATTCACTAAAATATGCAGATGAGCCCTTTAGCAAATTAAATACCAGCTTAATGTGGCGAAAATCCTCTTTATTAACCTCTGCAAAGTGGGTTTTTTTCTGTCACTACTGTAATCCCAAGTACTAAAGCATTACCATCACTTGAATTATAGATGCACTGATGCATTGAGTTTCAAACCAAATCCCAATGTGTGTTTGTTTCATTGTTCCAACTAAAATATGATAAGCGCTTAACGACAGACAATTCAGATCTTGATTACAAACAAAATTTAATTAAATGTTCATTGGCCCAAGACTCACTGGTCCCCAGAATATGATAAGATTGAACTTTTACGTGCTTGACATATCTTTCAGACAAGCAGGAATGGCAACAAGTGATGAATGAGGTAAATATCATAATGTGAGGCTTCCGGTGTTTCGACTTTGTGTTTAGCTGGGACTTTTCCTTATTTCACACCTCTCTCAGGCTGTTGTATCCACCATAGGAGATCCATGCCTGTTAACCTGTGACTTCTTTATGCATCGTCACGGCACCATTTGATGCTCACACTGTACAGGAAAGGTATTCCTCTGCGGTGCCTCAAGGCAGCCTCCGAGCCTTTGAAATTGCTTTTCAAACATTTTGTTTTTGGGCTTTGACAGGACATATCTCTACTATTCATAACTCGCACAGCATTCCAGCAGCCAGCTGAGACTTCTCTAAATGAAGTAAAAAGCCTCTGTGACATCCAGCATTTTTTCTTTTTTCCTGAAAAGCGTCTATCATTTCCCAGCTACTCCTGTCTTTTTGACACTGAGACCTGGGCAGCTCTCGGAGGAGTGAAGTGGTGAAAAGGCAGGGTTGCAAACCGTCTAAGTAGACCTTACAATTTCTGAGTGCTCAGATCAGTTGGAGTTTTCAGATTTCTCCAACTTCCCATCTATGAAACAGAATTCAGATTTTGTGTGTGTGCGTGTTTATATTTTGTATTTTTTAGGCGCATGTAATATACACATAAACCCAACAAATTTCAAATAATGACTTAAGGATAGTGGGTTAATGTACAGGTAATCCCAAGCCAAAAAATCGAAAATCTAGGCTAACTGAGTGGAATAAAATATCTCAAAGAGAAAAAAAATCTGATTTTGGTCTACTTCAACCCGTGTGCCTGTCTCTGGGACACTCGTCACCACACAGTTGTCAGTCAAAGATGCTTCACTTGTGTTGAGAGACAGCTGTGAGGAGTGTCAAGCATGAAATAAGCTGAGGAAGAAGGGGCTGATCAGTGTGTAGGAATATAAGAAGGGTGAGGTGGGATCGAAGCTGTTAGTCCTGTCATTTCTCAGTAGATTATAGCCTAAGGTCTCAAGCATGAGCTGAATGATGACGGCTTATTATTCTATGTGCCCTACTAATGAGTGGCTCCCGGCGGAGCACCTCTCGGTGAAAACCATCCAGGGCATGCCAGGGGGATTATGGGGAGGGGATGAGGGGTAAAACCAGCATGCGCACTTAGACTTCTGATTTCGTTTTGTGACTCTGGTGATTCTGTGTACAGCTGAACTATGCTGAGTCTAGGCTGACCCAGCTGGAAGGATGTCATTGCGAGAGGACCTGCAGTGCCAACGGTCTGGTCTACCGGGATAAGGAGCTGTGGGTAGAACCTGAGAACTGCAGGAACTGCGCATGCAAGGTGAGTGCCAACCTCATCCTCAAAGAGTGAGACCTTGGCTTTTGGTTATCTACTTTCAATTATCACACCCTAAAAACCTCCTTATCAAGCACTTTAATCTCACACTGGTGACACATAATAGTGCAGCAGCATCTTAGGGTCCTTTTTCTCTCTTTAATGCAGTCTTTCCAACCACCACACCTGCCACTTAGCTCTCTTAACTTGCCTTCCCATCAGACCTCCTATTCACCCAGCCCGAGCATCATCTCTCTCTGCCTCCTGCCCGCCTCCTAATAAGTGCCCCCTAATCAGCCTGACTGCCTGCACTCATACATAGGAGCCAGATTTTAAAATGCAGTGAATCAGGCCATCGCTGGCCTGGGAGAATTAGACTTGCTGCATCATTGCACATCAAGCACAGGGTGAAGTTTAGTCAGTCTGGTTTCCTCCCATGGACATGCCATTAACTGATAACCAGGGTGTCCCAGGGAATCATTTCAGATGACTCTTGAAATGAAGAGGCGATGGCAGAGAGAGAGGTATCAGCCTCAAAAATTAAGACAGTCCTTCAGGACCTCGACTGTCATCAGGCTACCCTCATTCAGTCTCTACTGTGTGAATAATCTGTTTTCAGATTACATGGCATCATCGTTTGTTCATTATTTTTAAATAGCACAGCTGTCAGTTTAAGAGTAGTTCTAAATATAGGGTTATGAATAGTTTAGCTGGTTTATATGACACTTGGAATGAAAACTTTGCTGCTTTTGCTGTGTGTATGAACACGTCGCGAAGAGCTCTTTAAACCTTAGCTAAGGTTAAAAAAGTCCTCTATTGGTGCAAATAAGGTGTAATCAACAAATTTCAACTACTGCAAACCTTAGTGGATAAAAACATATATCACACTATATGTGTTACAGATTTAGTGGTAAAAAAAAAAAAAAAGTCCCCAACCCCCAAGCTAAAGATTTAAAATGACATAAATACTTAAGCAAATGTATCCTATACTGAGACACAGAAGGGAGGAGACATACATTCAAAGTGAATTTTACAGCAGTGCCATAGGCAAGACCCTTATGTTCACACCGAGCTTTGGATTTTTCCTTGTAATGTTTGTTTTTATTCATTTAAAAGAATATCACCTGCTCTTACAGAACGGTGTGGTCGAGTGTCGCAGGATTTTCTGTCCTCTGGCAAACTGCTCAGAAGACTTGTTGCCTGTACATGTGGATGGAAATTGCTGCAAGACATGCAGACGTAAGTATAATGAGTAAGAACCAAGCCCGTGAACAGAAGTTAATTTTTCTGTTCATTTTGTAGTCATTATGATCCAAAATGAGTGACTACGACTCAGGAACAAAGTGTTTACAGAGGTCAAGAAAAAGAGCCATTTTTACATAGACTTCTATAGGACTGGAAGTCTTTTTGTATCCACAGCTATTGCCCTCTGGTGGATAGAGCGCTGGTTTAAAGGGTTCTGAATTTGTTTCATTTTTCCAACCAGGAAGCTACATCCTTCATCGACATATAGAATTTTTTTCAGCTATTTATTATTTTAAATTGGCAGATTTAAGTAGTGGTTCAAATCCAGTCTACCATTGCATCTCAACTACTTGCAATAGCTACTGCTGAGTCTACATGCAGCATTCATTATTTTCAGTAATGTTCGATATTAGAAAACACCTATAAATCTATGAAGTCGAGACTGTATGTTAATTGGGTTCAAAATTAGGAAAAACGTGGCGTGGCCTGTATCTGCCACCTCTTTTAGGCTATAAGTGGCTGAGAAGTGCCTGATTTGCTTTGTTCATTTGTCAGTTTTTGGAATGAGCTCTTCTTAGCTTGCTATCTTATGCTTTCGACACCATCTACACCATTACTTTTGAAGTGCCAAAGCAAGAGAAGATTTCTGGTGTTGCCTTTTTGCAGCAGTGTAACAATGTCACATTGCTTCCTGTTCTTTGCTAGAGAGAGACAGCAATTGGCACAGCCACAAAATATAGCTTTTAGGTTAGATAAACTAGTGTTGTGCCTTAAAAAATCCCCTTATTGACTCACTATTCACTGTAATGGATAGCTAAAGACTGACTCAGTAGTAGGGGCTAAATTTGAAAACCAGTTGTTGCCTACTGGTCGCTTCAGTATCAGGCTGTGATGCTGATGCACTTGTAGCTATAAGAGTTAGCAGTGGACTTGGTTAAGTTGCTTTTTCATGCTTTTTTTGGGTTTTTTTTACCAAAAGCTTTGGTGCTTGCTTCTAATAAGCAATTTTGTAGCCATGATTGAAAGCAGCAAGGATTACTGCAGGTCTGTTTGAAAATATGATGCATTCACAGTGTTTACTTGGTCCAACCAACAACACAAACCTCGAAATTAGCAAAATCAGCAAAGCAGAAACTTTGCACATCTAAACCAGGGGTAGGGAACTCCAGGCCTCGAGAGCCGGTGTCCTGCAGGTTTTAGATATCACCCTGGGTCAACACACCTAAATCAAATGATTAGTGCATTACCAGGCCTCTGGAGAAGTTCAAGACATGTTGAGCAGGTAATTTAGCCATTTAAATCAGCTTTGCTGGATCAAGGACACATCTAAAACCTGCAGGACACCGGCTCTCGAGGCCTGGAGTTCCCTACCCCAGATCTAACCAGATAGATAGGTGCAACTTTTGTTTTTTTAATGTGTTGGGCTGGGCTGTTGTTTCTGGGCAATGTTCTTCTGACACAGTGAAATCAGAGTAAGCTATGGGCCGAGAGCGAAGATCACAGTCATCTGATTTTTATGGAAGCTGAAATGGAATCACTGTATAAAGCACACAGGGGTCTGGTTACTGCTCAGAGACAACTGTGTCTCTCTTACTATACTGCAAAAACACTGAATCCCCAAAGTACAGACAGCCTTTGAATAATTTCAGCCTCCTCTGCCTCTCCCTCCATTCACTCCTTCCTCGTCTTCCTCCCCTGTGAACATCAGAGCTCTGGCACAAACGAATGATGGAGCGGCGCTCCGGAGCTGCGACTGAGTGCTCCACAGTCCTGCACCCCGGAGAGGAGAAAAAGCAGGACTTCATATCATATGCTTCACTTTCTATTTCTGCTTTATCACCAGAGGAATATGCAGAAGAGCCTTCCTCTGTTGTATTCTTAATGCGCTGTTACAGTTCCTTTCCGCTTGTGCACACTAGCCAAGAACAACTTTGTTTCAGACGGAATTAACTATGCAAAACTTCAGCCTGGAAACTTTTTTTTTTGCAGGCAACCTCCAATTTTCAGTGTTAGCTGAAGAATTTATTCAATTTCTGGTATTTTATAGTTTTTGTGCTTACCCAAACAAAGTGATATAGAAATTGTCCTGTCTTGTTGTTTATTTATTTATTTTTTTTGCCTGCAGCAAAATGTACCTACATGGAACAGACATTTTCTGAGGGACAGCGGTTTTTGTCCAGGAGCTGCCGGGAATGCAAGGTAACTCGTCTTTTATTTTTCCATCCTCTCCCCAGCGTTTAGTCTTTATCGTGCAACCACCAGACAGAGCTTCTTTGGAACTTGAACATGCAGTGCTCATGTGTGCGGTGGACTGCTCGGTGCGTTATTCAATTAACCAGCAGGCCTTATTAGTTTTCCCACCCTCCTGCAATCTGTTCAATCTGCCTTTTTTTCCCCACCGCTCTAATGGCTAGATAGCCAGGTAATTAGAATAACTTATGAACACGGCAACACAAAGGCCTGATTTGAATCAGAGCTTCATCATTGCGTAGATTATAATTGAACTCATTATTCCAGTTCAGCATAGAACAGAGGTGGGCTTTCTCCACTGAGAAGCCATTTATCTTTAAAGGCACTATTTTAAGGAGAAAATTAGTGTTTTATGCATTTAATTGCTTACAAAGACCCAGACATTTGGATTCCTGGACTCTTTATTAGCCCTTAGAGACCCTGAAACATCATTAAACAACAAATGTTTGGAAGCTTTGTTTCAAGCAATTACAATCACATTTACTCCTGGACGTAAGATCTGCTAAAAGTCCAATTTAGGCATATTATATTTAAAAAGGGGTTAAAAATGTGTTGTTGTTTTTTAGCCCTCTTGGCACAAAGACAGCCTGATAGTTTTAATGTGTGTAAGTCAATATGTGCATGTTTTTTTTTTCTTTTGTGGTGACATTTCAGATTTAGAAGCGTTGATCTGATCTGTAACCCTCCTTCTTCAGATTTTTGCTCTGGCCTCTCACCCTGGGAGGGGGAGAATGGGGAAAAGCAATGACATATCTGTATGTGTGTCATACAACATGAGGCACAAACACAAAAAGAAAGAGAAAAGAAGGAAAGAGAGGACCACTCTAGGCCAAATTATGAAGTATTATGATGCGTAACATTAGTCATTATGCTCGGCAGCTTCAAACCATTAGTGTTCATTTAAAACTCTGTTAGTGTGTTCACATGTTTAAGTCCACTGACTACAAATCCGGTGTGTTTGATCACTTGCCAAAAGCATGTCATCACTTTTTACTTTGATTAACGACCTCTGAGCCAGCCACTGCTTTCAACTGAAAGCTAGGTCACCTCTAGGGGTGATTAACTCTTAGGGACTCTAAATAAAATTGTCACCGACAAAAACAGAGAATTTCCATTTCTTTAGTATTCACCGATCCAGCATACAGCAGTGCCATATAAGGAAGCCTTTAACTTGAAAATCATACGTTCAATATAAGTAACTTTTTTTTAATCTCTTTATATTACTTCTGGCTAATTTCAGTACTGATCATTTTAGTTTACCTCAACTTTTTTTCTTTTTTTTTACACAATTTAAAATCCAAAACATCAGCATTCAGGATCCGAGTTACTTGCCCTACACAACCTGTCACTCCTCCAGCCTCTACAGTCTTAAAAACGGTGTGTCCGGAAAGTATTCAGTCTACAATTTACAATGTTTTTGTGTTATGTTATTCCAAAATGTATTAAATACATTTTTAAAAATTATTTTTTCACCTCAAAATTCTACACATAA